>NW_023601433.1:18722344-18753855 GCF_014898055.3 Talpa occidentalis
TAATGATTAAGATGTCAATACATCAGGAAAACATAACATTCACCAATATATATGCACCAAACAAAGGAGCACAAAAATATATTAGGACAACGATTAACAAGCCCCAAAACAGACATTAGCTGAACACAACAGTAGTAGTTTAACACCCCACTTAGGTCAATGGACAGATCAATCATACAGAAGCTCAGTAAGGAAAGAACCTTAAGTAAGGAATTAGACCAGACGGGCTTATAGACATTAATAGGGAATTCACTCTAAAATGCTGAGTGCACATGGAACATTCTCCAGGACAGATCACATGTTGGATCACAAAACAAATGTCAATAAACTCATAAATATTAAACTGATTATCAAGTATCTTCTCTGATCACAATAGTACTAAAAGCTGATAACCTATAAAGGTACCCCCTTCATGCTGGAAAAAAACCTCTACTATGTGGAGACTAAAACACTACTGAATGACTATTCAGTTAATGAGGAAATCAAAGAAGAAATTTAAAAATACCTGGACACAATAAAAATAAGACATGGCCTACAAGAACCTCTGGATGCAGCAAAAGCAGTCCTGAGAAAGAATTATGTAACATTATAGGCACACATCAAGAAATGAGAAAGTGGGGCCTCCCTGGTGGCACTGAGGTTAAAGAGCCCTATCAAGCTATTGCCAGCAGTGCAGCAGGACTTCGATACCTGGATGGCCAGGGAGCAACCCACATGGTGCAGCAGACCTCTTCTGCCTTGCCCACTGCTCCCTCAGCAGTGTATTTCAGTAGATCTGCCTGTTCTGCTCCCCACTCTGTCTCTGGTGAATCCTCTCACCCCATCCCCACACCTCTGGCTTACACCCCAGTTCTTGTATGCATAAATGAATAAATCTTTAAAAGAGAAAGTGCTCAAATACTTAACCTTACACTTAATGAACTAGAAAAAGAGAAAATAAAACCAAAGGCTGTAAAAGGAAACAGTAATTACAAAAAAAAAAAAAAAACCCTAAAGCATAAATAAATGAAACAGAAGTAGAAAAAGACAGTTCAAAAGATCCATGAAACCAAAAGCTGGTTCTTGAAAAAATAGACAATATTAAAAATAGGCAGAAAAAACTCTAGCTAGACTCACTGAGAAAACAAGTAGCGGGTGGGGGGGGGGCGGAGGGTACTCTAACAGAATCAGAAATGAAAGAGAAGTTACAAGAGACCGTAGTAATACAGAGGACCACACAGACTACTTACTATTAATATCTTTATGACAACAGATTGTCATAAATAAATAGAGAAATTCTTACAAGCACATAACCTCCCAAAACTGAATCTAATCTGGAATAGAAAATTTGAACAGATTACAAGCAAAGAATTGAAATAGTAATCAAAACTCTCCCAAAAAAACAGAATCCCAGGACCAGATAGCTTCTAGTGAGTTCTACCAAATCTTCAAAGATAAATTAATATCTGTCCTTCTCAAACTCTTCCAAAAAACCAAAAGGTAATGCTTCCAAACACATTTTATGAGACCAAATTACTCTGTTGCCAAGCAGGCAAGAAAATCATTAAAAAAAGAAGAAGAAAATCTCAGACCAATATCCCTGATAAACAGAGAAGCAAAAATCCTCAACAAAACCTTAGAAACTGGGCCTCCCAGGTGGCTCAGCAGGTTGAGTGCAGCGCTGTGAAGTTGTCCACAGCTTCTGCAGCGTGGGTTTGATTCCCAGCCAGCCAAGGAGATACGCACACAGCGCAGCAAACCCTCTCTGTCACGCCCGCTGCTCTGTTTGCCTGTTCTGCTCCCTGCTCTGTCTCTGGTGAATCCTCTCACACTCCTGCACATCTGGCCTGTACCCCAGTTTTTGTATAAATTAATACATCTTCAAAAAAAAACCTTAGAAACTGAATTCAACAATTACAGTAGAAAGGACTGTACATCATGCCCAATTGGGATTTATTCGTGGAATGCAAAGATGGATCAACATATGCAAAATCAACATAATTGCCGATTAACAAAGAAAGACAAAAATCATAAGACCATATCAACAGATACAGGGAAGGCACTTGACAAAATTCAGCACCTATTTATGATTAAAATCTCTTAGTAAAACAGGATTAGAATGAACATACCTCAACATAATAAAGGCCATATACGTCCACAGCTAGCATCATATTCAATAGTGAGAAACTGAAAGCTTTCCCTCCTAGATCAGCTACTCAGCAAGAATGCCCGCTCTCACACTACTATTCAACAAAGTATCAGAAGTTCTAGTAGAGCAATTAGGCAAAAGAATGCTATGGAAGGATTCCAAATCGGAAATGAAGTAAAACTATCACTATTATATATACAGAAAACCCAAAGACCCTACTTAAAACCTATTAGAATCAATACAGTGAAGTGGAAGGCTACAAAATCAACATACAACACTCGTTGCATTCCTTTACGCAAATAACAAGAAGAAAAAAATTAAGAAAATAATCCCATTATATTAGCAACAAAAAGTATTAAAACATAGGAATAACTTTAACCAAGGAGTTAAATGACCTATTCAATGAAAATTTAAACAGAAAAAGAGACAAGGAAAGAATAAATATTCCCTGCTCACAGACTGTAAGAATTTACATAGTCAAAAATGTCCATCTTACTCAAAGCAATATATAGCTTCAATACATCTCTGTCAAAATTCAATGGAACTTTTCAATTTATATGGAACCACATGAGACCCCAAATAGCCAAAACAATCCTTACAAAAATGAAGTATGTAAGTATCAAACTCCCAGACATGAAGCTATATTGCAAAGCCTTTGTAATCAAAACAGGAATAAAAACAGACACAAAGACCAACAGAATAGAACTGAGAGCCCAGAAATAAACCCACTTTTATACTGACAGTTAATCTATGACAAAGAACTGAGCATATACAATGAAGAAAGAAAGTCTCTTCAACAAATGGTATTGGTAAAATTGAACAGTCACATGCAGAAAAATGAAACTAAAGCACTCCTTCACACTATTCCTTAAAAATTAACTTAAAATGAGTTAAAGACTTGGATGTAAAACCATTAACCAAAAATATACAGAAAAAATACAGGCACAACACTCACAACATTGCTTTCAGGGATGTCTTTGAGGACTGGCCTTTAAAGGTAAGGAAAATAAACAAACGGAACATAAAAAAAATTTCTGCCTGGTATAAAAAAAGAAAAAACAATGAAAGGACTCCACTGAATAGGAGAAAATATCTACATACAATGCATCTGACAATGGGCTGATAGCCAAGATCTATAAAGAACTTATATAACTCAACAAAAAGAAAGGGGTAGAAGAGCTAATCAGACATTTCTCCAAGAACATACAAATGGTCAACAGGCACATGAAGAAAAAAAAAAGGCTCAGTATCACCTATCATTTGGAAGCGCTAGTCAAGGCCACAATGAGATACCACCTCACATCTGTGAGAAACTCGCATATCAAAAACCAGAAACAAGTGCTGGTGAGAGTGTAGAGAAAAAGGAACCCTCTCATACGTTGATGGGAATGTAGACTGGTCTGGCCCCTGTGGAAACAGTATGAAGGTTTCTCAAAAATTAAAAATAGGTATACCCTATGATCCAGCAAGTCCACTTCTGGATATTTATCCAAAGAATGAAAAACACTAATTTGAGGGATATATGCACTCCTACCTTCATTGCAAAGCTATTTACAACAGCCAATTATGGAAATTAAGTTACCAATGACTGATGGGTGATTAAGTGGGACAGAGACAGGATGGAATACTACTCAGCTATAAACAAAGACTAACTGTTGATATTTGAAACAACATGAATGGAACTGGAGAGGCTTATGTGAGGTGAAGAAGCCTGTGGGACAAAGACAAATACTGGATGATTTCACTCATACATGGAATACGAGAAACAAAACCAGGGGACTGACAGAAGTAGACTAAAACAAAACCTAGAAACGTGACTGCAAATTTAAGGCAACTAAATGGGGTGGGGAGGGGGAATAGAGGAAGGGCCCAGTGTTATATGATAAAGGGATATAGGTGCTCCTGTGGTGAGAGGGCTGTGGTGACGTGCATCTGAGCAGAGTCTATTCCCCTGAATCATATACAGTGATGTAAATCACTGTCACCGCAGTAATTTTTTTAAATGACAATAAAAAAGAAATACTAAAATCTGAGAGCTGGTAGAGACTTTGAAAAAATGTAGAAAAAGTTTTTAAAACTTTTTTTCAATTGAAGTAACACCAACTTGCAACATCAGATAAGTTTCAGATGCACACTTTAATAAATCAACACTGTATATACTACATTATGTTCCTCACCAAAAGTCTAATTCTCATCCTTCACCATACATTTGATACCCTCTTCCCCTTCTCTTTTAGTAACCACCATTTTGTGCTTATATTAAGACCAGTATTTCTGAAACTGAGCTTGTGACCCACTGGCAGATTGGAGACTCTGAATTAGAATAGCCACTAGCCTTCAAAAACAGTGAGTAAAATATCAGTACAATCCACTTGTTGAAGATGGAAAAATACAAAGAAAGTGTTCACACAGTTCAGTCATAGTCACATAAGATTTAAGCAAAAATACAAGCCATTTAAAGGTAAAGTTCAAATAACGATAGAACTAAGGACCAACAAATCCACTCTGGACTGGATTCTTGACCACAGGGAGAACCAGAGATCTTTTGAGTAAAAGTTATTTCTAAAATTACCAATAATTTCCTTCACTTTAAAATAAGCTGCCCTTTCCTTCCAAATAATCTCATTCAATAGAGTGACTTAAATCACTCATCTGGACTGGATTGCACTCATTCTGTCTGGACTGCAATGACAACAGAAGCAGTTGAAGTATGTTTGTGTATTTTGTCAGTGAAATGCTTCTAATAAGGGAAAAATCTCCAAAAAGCAGCATCCACTGCACCATCTGGGGAAGTCCGGTAATGTCATTTTTAAAAAAAAAAAAAGGGGGGGGGCATAAATCCTGAAATCAGGGGCTTTATGACAAGTAAAATTTGCTGTCTTTATCAGAAGGGAGGGCCCATTCTACTATGAACTGTACAAATGAACGGATGATAAGGTTTTTCTATGGAAATTTTTACTTAGGTGCTAGAAAATTTAGCTTGACAGGAGAGGAAAAGATAAGATTTTGGTGCCAAAAATAAATAAATTGAAGCAGAACTAGACTGACAGGACTTGTGAAAGGAATCCTTATATCCCATACAAATAAGTTAATGAACATGTTACATACAATACATGTATCTGCCATACAAAAAAAACAGGTCACTTCATGACTAGAAAATTCCATTCAGTAATTCATAAGATATTTCCATACTCCTAATGACTAATAAATTGAAGATAACCTAACACTTTTCTAGAGTTCCTGAAGTTTCGACATCACTCAAGAGAGTATGCCCAACTATCCATCTAAGCCTGTTCTCCATTAACCCCAAACTGCCTTGCTTGAGTTATTTTTATAAAAGGTTTTTACATCTTCAACACTTCTACTAAATGTATAACAAAATTTCCCAGGAGAAAATGATATCATGACCAAAATGCATTACACCTCGTTTTCACTTGCTTTTTATGCATAGTAATTATTTCAATTCAGAAAACTGTACTGAAATCTACTGCTGAGCTAGCCAAGCAAGCATAAAGAAGACATAAGTGTCCCTAATTTGGAAACCTCCCAAACTTAAAACATTTTCACGCAGCACCACTCGGTTTTGTTTATTTTGCTTTGCCTCGATGAAAAATTACCTTTCTGGCGAAATTCAAACTATCTTAGCAACCTAGGAGGAAAAATAAACCTGAAAAACAAAATTTCTTTACTTGGAAATAATCATCTCCATCTGACTCGGTACACGCGATCAAATTGGTATGCAGAAGCTTACTTAATGGTGGGAACCCTACCAGATCCTAGATGAAACCCACTACAAAGTATGGAATAAAGTCATAGTCGAATGACCTGGGGCAGAATTCCTTTCATCTCTAGGGCTTTCCGTTTATGTACCTGTAAAATGGGCATGACAGGCACCACCTGCCACAGGAGAGTAGGAGGGTGGCATGTTGAAATTGATGCAGAGCTTTGGAGCGCAGATCAAAGACCCACATGCAGCGCGCCTGAAGGGGGGACGCTGCTCCGAGAGCTCTCCCTGTGCCATGACTGCTCACCTCCGTGACCTTCACCGTTTTCTCTTGCGACAAAATGGTGAACGAAAAAGGCTTATCAAGCAGGGCGAAGATAAAGTACCAGCAAGGTGCTGCTTTATCACGAAATCAAATCACGTCGTTAACCATCTAGGACTTGGCCCCAAAGTGTTACTGCATGAACAGCAGGTGCATCTCGGAAAACCTAAAACCCAGTGTTTTTCAGAGAGGCATGTTCAAATCTGGACGCGTTTTTTAAAAAAAAAAAATCAGAAAAGGAATCACAATTCTATTCCCACCCAAGACAAGAGGGACAGAAAAGAGCTCCCACCCCCACCATCCTCGCAGATTCCCCTCATCGACATTCCTCCCTCATTCCTGGCGCACCGGTCCCCACTCGAGCCCAGACAACCGTGAGTCACCTGCCGGGTCTACTCGTCACTTCAGAAAAAGCCCCAAACAACTTCACGGGAGAGGCCGCTCTCCACCGAAGCGGCAATAAGCAGTGAGCGAAGGTGCTAAGGTGCACATCCCGCTGCAAGCGCCTGACTCAGAAAACGAGTAACTTCCACTACCCGAGTGGAGACACCGTTGCGCCCATAAAGGGGGGGTCCTCAGCTTCTCCCCACTTTCCAGCAGGTGCTTTCCCCGGAGAGCGCGGCTCCGCCTCACCCCGCGCGCCCCCTCCACCTGCGGCGCCCCCGCCTCCCCCGCCCCGCCCCGCCCCGCCCCCCACCCCGCAAGGTGCCGCGGCGCGGGCTCCCAGGCGGAGGCGCCCGGCGGCGCGCGGGAGGCTCCGGGGACGCGGCGCCGCGGCCGGGGGCCCGCCGGGAGCCAACTCCGCCGTCGCCCCGACCCGCGCGGCCGCCCCGGCGCCCCTACCTACCGGCTCCGGGCAGCCGGGGCCCGCGGAAGGTGCGCTCGCTCCGGCCCCGGCCGCGGCGGGCTCCGAGGCCGGGAGGCAGCGGCCGCCGCAGAGGACAATCGCGAGCCGGCGGGCTCGGCACCGCCGCGGCGGGCGCTGAACGCACGAGCCCAGCGGGAGCCCGGCCCCCGCCGCCCGCCCCGCGAGTAACCGCCTCGGCCCCCCCCGCGGCGGGGCGGGGCCACGCGTGAGGCGGGGCGGGAGCCGCGCGGACGCATTAGGAGAGGCGCCCGCTGATGGGCTGCCGTAGAGGTAGGCGTCGCCGATTTGAAGACAGCCTCGGCGGCGGAGCTCTCTCATTGGTGGAGAAGGGAACACAAAGAGGAGCCCTGATTGGCCACTGCTCGGTAGCCCCGCCCCCCGCCCGCCGTCGGAACACCGCCCCCGCCCGCTCCCGCCCAGGTGGCCGCGGAGGGGTGTGTTTTTGTGAAGGAGAAACCGCCCCGGGGAGAGCGCGAGGTACCCAGGTTGCTTTGCCAGACTCGGGCTTCCTACCCCGCTGCGGTTCTTTGATTTCCGTATGAACGTGGAGAATAATCTTTCACGTCGCTTGGATTTACAGTCTGGGGCTCCTTTTTAAATGCTGCTTGAGAAGTGTCAGTAGGAAATTGTCATATGCAAAAAAAGCCATAAAATGTTTTCACCCCAGCTAGATTATCTGTAGCTTGCTTTTTTTTTTTTTAATTAACTTTCTATTTTCCATTGTGAGCATGTTTTAACTTTTAGAAAACGGGTAAGGTGGACATGTTAAAGCAAATTTTGAGAATGTGCAAGGAACTAATTCTTCCGTAATAGAAAATAATGTGCCCAAGAGCTGATGAGGACCATCAAGGAGATATGTCAGCCCCCTTCGGTTCTCTTAAAGAACTTTACACATAAGACTGAGACCCCATATCCTTTCCTGAGTGGCTGCTACTACCTAGCACTTAGTGTAAAATGTGCTATATTATAGACAGAATTGTGAGAAAACTCCCTGAGAGGAAAAAATTATAATCCACAGTACAAAATAAATAAAACCTTAACGAGAGAGAGAGAGAGAGAGAGAGAGAGAGAGAGAGAGAGAGAGAGAGAGAGAGAAAAGAGGGAGGGAGGGAAGAAGGAAAAGAAAGAAAAGAAGGAAGGAAGGAAGGAAGGAAGGCTACAAGAAGAAATTCAGAAGATATGACTTGGAAAACTCTGCTAGTGCAGGGAATTCTAAAAAGAAGTGTAACTGCATTTCAAGAAGTGATTCAGACTTAGAAAATGTAAGCTGAGGCAAGAGGGGAGCTGAGATAATCATCAGTGACCCTTAATTAAAGTAATCTGAGCTCTCAGGCCACTATCAGCCAGGTTTTGTATCATCCTGGTCAGTTTACAAGGGGAGAAGCATATCTCAACTGGGGACCATACTCTTAACTCTCTTTACTGCCTTGTCATGGGGATCTGAAATAAGCTATTTGAACTGAAACACTTCCCTCAATAACCCCATAAATTATGTAATAGTGAAGATGGAGATTGATAAAAATCAAACATAAGGAAGGAAAGGAATGTTAAAGTAAACATGAACTTGAAAAGAAGTAAGGATAAGAAACCTGATACAAGACCAGGACAGATCCTTTTTCCTCTCTTATTTCCTAAGAATAAGGTAAAACTCTGGAGGACAGTACCTCATTACATTTTTTTTTTGACAGAACCCTGTAATAAATGGAATACTAAGTGACAGTCTGAAAATGTGTCCCAGAGTACTCTCAGCAGATAATTTAGTAGTGAGATCTGTTTATGTTTAAATTACGTAAGAATAGCAAAAAAGAGGGATTTAGCAATGCCTCATATGAACGAATTGGTAAGAAAATACTCCAAATGTTTTTATTATCCACAATCATGCCTGAAATTCCAGCACTGACATTTTTTCTTTAGAATTAAGTTAATTTATATCAAAGACTGTTCTTTATCTCATTTACTAATCAGACATGTAATCAAACTTAATCATCAACTGCTAGTTCCTTAAATGAACGAGGCACTCTGCTACCTGACCACAGTAAACTGGAAGCTATTTATTAGTAGTTGAAGACATTTAATGAACCAATAAACAGATGAATTTACAAAGTGGCATAAGAGCAAATAAGAAAATACCCTAGAAATAATCTAAGAAAGCTTAAGATACCAGTTACCACCTAAATGAAAAAATACCAAGTATGCAAAACTCCAAGGGTATGGCATTCCTGGCAGAGGAAACGTCAAGGATACAGGGAGGAAGTGATGTTGGAGGAAGAGAGAGGAGATCTTGTGGCTGGAAGAGTGCAGAAGAAGAGTGGCACCCAAGAGGTCAGAGAAGGGGGAGGGCCTTGTAGACAATGGTGAAATTTGTATAATTGCCCTTGTTCCTGACTGGGGTAACATTTAAGCTGCTCATGTTGAATCATTAATTTTATTTTTCCCTTTTTCAGAGTCACCAGAGATATGGACATTCACTCACTATAACAGTCTATTACGCACAGATGGATGAAGAAACTACATTCACCAGGGACAGACAGACTGGGGGAGGTGTCTAACACTGAGTAAGATGCAGAGCCTGATGCGTCTAGTGACCCCACAGACGATGGGCATGAAGTCAGCAGTGCGTTGGAAACATTATCTTGAAGGAAATTACCCTAAGGAAAATGAGGGATCCTTTGAATAAAGGAGTCATCCCAGTGAAAGGAGGCAAGGTTCTAGATCAAGGGAACAAAAGAGAAACACTGAGCAGCGTGCAGGAAGAAAGAAAGCTGTCCTCTACCTTTAAATAATACACAGCGGGGTAAACCATGTTACTTCAGTAAGAAACAAAAGAAATCTAATGCACAGCCTTAGGGGCTGTTGCATAAAACATCAGCTTACCCACATCACAAGCTGGCCTAGCATGCATGAGCTCTTGTAGGGGCTGGAAGGGGCACAGTGCAGGTTTTCTGATCCCATGCAGACCGGGTAAAGGAGGAGTCAGAGTCCTCAGTAGTTTTGCAGGTTTTTTATTTGGGGTTCACCAGGCATATGGCAGGCAGGGGTGCTGGCTGGGGGGCTGGGAGGCTGGCAGGCCTCCCAGCCCCCAGCAAGTCCTCACTCTATCTGGGCTCTCTAGCGTTCGTTCTGCTGCTTGTCGGCTTCGGCTTCGGCTGCGGCGGCTGCTGCTGCTGGTGCTGGTGCTGCTGGCGTCCCCCCGTGACGCCGCCCTTAAAAGCACAGTCTTAGCTCAGCTGAATCCCATCTACCTATGCCCACACCCTATTCCAGGTGCCCACCATCAGGCATGCATTCAGGACAAGGATCCATCATCTATCCTGATGGCGGAAGGGCAGAAAAGCCTGATATTTTCTTTACCCTACAGTCCACCCCCTCAGGGTTTTCTGCCATACAGTCTATACATACATATACAATTTTCTAAGCAAACAAACAATGCAGCCATGGCCCACAAAAGCAAATACATCAAATATAACAAAATACAATATAACAAAATACAACAGAACACAAATAAGTCCAGGCAGGGCACCAACCAAGTGCAAAAGACAATTATTGGTACCAGCAGATGAGCCACCAAATCTGCTGCCGAAGGCACTGCTCATACGAGGGAGGGGAATCACTCACGGCATCTACTATAACATACCAGGAGCCGTCAGGCTTCCTGGCCTTCTCTGGCTGTAGTCTCGGCTACAAGGCGCACACAGCATCCACCCCCAGGATGCACTAGCTCTGGGATTGGCAATTTTATTCTGTTGGGGGTAATCGCCAACCCTCAGGGTTTCTGTCTGCAGTCGCTCCAACACTCGGCCTTCATGGCCACCCATGCGACTCGCAGACCCCTGCACTCAAGCCAACCCACTGCACAAGCACATGGGTCGGGGATCCAAACTCTGCATTTGGCTTGGGCTCCACCCCAAGCCACATTCCCCACCCGTCCCCCAAGGACGGGCTCCTCAGCTCCTCACCCTCACTCAAGAATGAGCAGGGCATCACCCATAGGTGATTTTACGAGACTCACAGGGCTTCAGCATACCCAGGCTGCTTAACAGCTGCTTTAGGGCTTCTCAACTTAGCATCAGTACCAGCTTTTGCCACCTTAGTTGGCTTTTCTCCTCCACCTGGCCACTGGGCATACACAGGCTGCTTTTGGCCATCTAGGCCCACTGGCCACCCCCAGATTCTCAAAAAATAAACATAACCTGCTAAGGTCCTCCGCCTTCTGGCGGGATTGTCAGTCCAAAATCATCAGTTCATCAGTCTATCAGTCCATTGGCCTCTCCCTGCTTCAGCAATGGCCTGCTGCCTCAGGGGTCATTGGCTGGTCCTTTCCGGTGTCGTTGGCTGGTCCTATCCGGTGTCGTTGGCTGGTCCTTTCCGGTGTCGTTGGCTGGTCCTTTCGGGCGTCTCCTTCACGCCAGGTCTCATCCTATAGCTCGTGGACGTATCCATCTTCTATACTGCCATGGTGCCTCCAGCGTCGTCACAGGCAAAGTCTGTTCTCCTTAGTCCCTCCAGGTCTTCGGAGGGCTCCAATACCCGTCTGCATGGATCTTGCCGACATACGCCAATTGTAAAGGCAGGACATGGGCACAGGTGCAGGTTTTCTGATCCCATGCAGACCGGGTAAAGGAGGAGTCAGAGTCCTCAGTAGTTTTGCAGGTTTTTTATTTGGGGTTCACCAGGCATATGGCAGGCAGGGGTGCTGGCTGGGGGGCTGGGAGGCTGGCAGGCCTCCCAGCCCCCAGCAAGTCCTCACTCTATCTGGGCTCTCTAGCGTTCGTTCTGCTGCTTGTCGGCTTCGGCTTCGGCTGCGGCGGCTGCTGCTGCTGGTGCTGGTGCTGCTGGCGTCCCCCCGTGACGCCGCCCTTAAAAGCACAGTCTTAGCTCAGCTGAATCCCATCTACCTATGCCCACACCCTATTCCAGGTGCCCACCATCAGGCATGCATTCAGGACAAGGATCCATCATCTATCCTGATGGCGGAAGGGCAGAAAAGCCTGATATTTTCTTTACCCTACAGCTCTGAATCTGAAAACAAAAATACAGTTAGTAACGGCATTCTAAAGGCATGGGAGCTGAGCAAAGTATGAGAAGAAATAGGCTAATTGTCATTTTACAGTCATCATCTTTATTTCTTTTGTTTTCTTTTTTTTTAAAGATTTATTTATTTATGCATACAAGAGCTGGGGTACCGGCCAGAGATGCTGGAGGGGGTGGTGTGAAAGTATCCACCAGAGACAGAGTGGGGAACAGAACAGGCAGACCCACTGAAATACACTGCTGAGGGGAGCAGCGGGCGAGACAGGAGAGGTCTGCTCACCATGTGGGTTGCTCCAAGGCTGGCGGGGATTGAACCGGCACTGCAGAGGCTGCGGACAGCTTCACAGCGCTGCGCTCAATCGCCTGCGCCACCAGGGGAGGCCCCAGTAAGTTCATGCTTAATTGGCATTATCAGGAAGATTTGCTCTCCAGACCTAACCAGTAACTAAAGCTTGCACTTCCCCTTTGAGTGGTTTCTGACACTTTTGGAAACCCTTATGGTGAAGCATTTGACTATGCCTCTGGTGAGCAGGGCATTTTGTCTGACTGGTTTCAAATTCCTGTAGGCCACCATTCACCCATGCTCCTTTTGGAGGTCACCTTCTCAGGTGTTCCTTGGGGACAGCTTTTTCCGTACTCAGGAAAGCACAGTACTCTGTACCTCATCCATCCTTGACTCATTGGTAGAACCACAGCTGGCCCCCACAGCACAAGGGTCTCCAGCATTCTCCCTCCTCCTTTGCCTTCTCCGAACTGCAGCCTCAAGCCAATACCATCAGCCTTTCTCCTCTAGTTCTCTCAGGTAAAAGGTGTCTACTCCAAATAGCAGGTACAAATCAAGCTGTCCTGGTGCTACTATCAATGCCCCCTCTCTGGGAAGATTATGGAGGAAGATCTTAGAAAAGTCGCTGGGTAGAACACAGCATTGCTTTCCTCAAATAAAATGCCTTCATACATCCTTTCCTAAACTCCACTTCCTCTGCTTTTAATGATCCTATTTTGAGTAAGGGATTTAAGAGTCATCAGGTGGCTAAGCTATTATCTGTAAGATTTGCTTCTTGGGGCCTCCCTGGTGGCTCAGGAGTTAAAGTCTCAATGCTATCAGGCTGTCGCCAGCCATTGCAGCATAAGTTCCGTCCCCTGCCAGGGAGCTGACCCACATGGCACAGCAGACCTCCCCTGTCTCACCCGCTGCTCCCCTCAGCAGTGTATTTCAGTAGATCTGCCTGTTCTGCTCCCCACTCTGTCTCTAGTGAATCCTCTCACCACCACCACCACCTCTGGCCTACACCCTAGGTTCTTGTATGCATAAATAAATAAAACTTAATGTTTAAAAAAAATTTGCTTCTTGCTCCACCAACTTCCTCTAGAATTCCCCATCATCTCTTGGTGTCTCTTTTCACATCTGTCATACTAATGTGAATCTCTAAAAACTGTTTTTGTAAATTAATGCTAAGGACATAAGATTTTTTAAAACTGTATTCTTTACATGAAGGGGGAAATCAAATTCTTTTCTTTTTAAAGATCTATTTATTTATGCATACAAGAACTGGGGTACAGGCCAGAAGTGCAGGGGAGGTCAGAGGATTCACCAGAGACAGAGGGAGGAGCAGAACAGTCAGACTGACTGAAACACACTGCTGAGGGGAGCAGTGGGTAAGTCGAGAGGTTGCTGTGCCATGTGGGTCACCTCCCTGGCCGGGGATCAAACTCATGCTACAGTGGCTGTGGACAGCTTTGCAGTGCTGCTCTTAAATCCCTTTGCCAACAGGAAGGCCCCGGAAATCAAATTCTGTACAAAACTAAACAACAATATAAGTTAATAAATAAATAAATTTAATTATTTTTAAAAAGTGTCCTCTAAAATCATAGGCTTTGGGAAACTTAGTTGTGTCAGTGAGTGTCAGTGAGAAGGGAACACCCACTCTTGCAAGATAATGGAAGCCAGGAGTCACTGACACAGGGAAGCAGCCTTGATGGTAGGCACAGGTGTGGACCTTTGGATAAGAGATCGGGGCCACACCACTCCACATTTATCTTAATTTTATTATTTCCAAAGAAATAGAACTCAAAATCTGCCTTTTCGGCCCACACCTGGGGTTAGTAAATATTACTAAGTGCTAATAAAATATTCCTCATAACCAAGCTCTGCTGTGAGTCTATCATAACACTGTTTCATTTGAAATTTGACCTAAACACCATTGCCCCATATCCTACAAAACTCCTGTCTCTCCCTGGTCTCCGTGGTGTCTGACTGTTGGCTTCATCATGAATGACCATTTCTTTCTCAATCAGGTGACCAGCTTCCTCTTCCCCAGGCGTGGCTGCGTCTGCATCTCCTTTCCCAGTCACACAGACTCATGGCCACCATTGTACCATCACCAGACTCTTCCAAAATCCTGCAACCACTAGGTGCAACAGCCCATAGACATGAGCATATGCAGAAACAATGACATAGGAGACTAAGAAACACATAGGAGAAGCCGAAGCAAAATAGGAAGCCATAAAAGGAGCAGGAGAAAAAAAAAAATGGAGCAGGAGCAGAAGAAACAATTTGAGGCTGTACACCCATAGGGTGCTCCCGGGCCTAGGGTGCACTTCCAGCAAAGGTATTACTGTAGGACATGAGACTCTTGCTTCATTGCCTCTATTTTGTGAACTCATAAGGCTTCTCATGGCTGTACTTTTATCAAAAATCCCTCTCCTTGATATTCGAGCTAGAAATAAAGGAACTTAAAAGATAAGTCTCTTATACATACGAGTTTAATCCTAAGATTTAAAAAAATAAAACTGCAATGAAAAGGCTCTATAGAAACAAACCAAACAATATTAAATTTAAGAATGCAACACATAATCACATATCTGAAAAAATGACAACAAAGTTAATGTTCCACAGAGGAGAATGATTTGTGATATTCACACTTATGCTCTACAAACCATTGAAAAGCAGTTTCTTTAAGAATGGTGCTATTTCGCTGGGTTGCGAAGCTACCCTCAGCCTCAGCAGCGCCGGTTTGACCCCCAGCTGCTCCCTGGCCACCAGAGGAGGGTCCCACATGGAGTGCAGACCTCTCCTGCCACCCACTGCTCCCCTCAGCAGTGTACTTTGGTCCTTCTGCCTGCTCTGCTCCCTGCTCTGGCTCTGGTGAATTTTCTCACCCTCCTGCCCTTCTGACTGTACCCAGTGCTTGTATAAATAAATAAATAAATCTTTTTAAAAAAATTAAAATTAAAAAAAAAGAATGGTGCTATTTGCAAAAACATTGATCTAAAAGAACATCTGTGCCCCTATGTTTATTGCAGCACTATTTACAATTGGCAAAACCTGGAAACAACCCAAATGCCCAAAGATAGATGACTGGATCAGGGCGATGTGGTATATATACGCAATGGAATATTATTCAGCAATCAAAAAAGATAAATTCATGCCATTTGCAGCAACGTGTATGGAGCTAGAAAGAATTATGCTCAGTGAAATAAGCCAGAAGGATAAAGAAAAGTATCAGATGGTTTCACTTATAGCAGGAATACAGGGGACCAAATAAGACATCAGTGTAAAAAAATAATAACAGTACAAAACACAACAAAGCAAAAACAGACAATTACAAATCAGACATCCTGCAGGGGAGGAGGAGGGAGAGGTATCAGAGGGAGGGAGGTAGGAGCACAGGGGACTGAGGTCATGGTGCACCGGTGCCTTGGTGAAGGAAACTATGGGGACTACACCTATGGGGTGTAGCAATGGGGAGAAGCAAATATTGTGTAAAAATGAACAATGATGTAAAAAAATTTAAAAAAAAGAATGATGCTGTTTAGAATGACTAATTCCTATTAGCAAATGCCAAATATTTTCACTTCCACACTGTTAGATTTTCCCTAGGTGCCATCAACATTTTGTAGTGGAGATAGCTCCTCTTACTTAAGTCATTAATAGCTGTTCTTCATTCAACATTTACCTACATTAACCTACAATGTGCCAGGTATTTTAGTGGGCACTGTATTGGGGAAAAGGATGAAAACATGTTTAAGGCAAAATGCTAGAAGACAACCACAATGGGCATTTGCTCTTGCCTCTGCTCATATTCAGTATAATATATGAGTTATACTGAAATATTTGGAAAAATATTTGGAGGTCCAACTCCAAATATTTCTCTAGAGGAAGTGAATTTAGTACAAAGTCCAGATGATTCTGAGAAAGTTAACTGTTAAAGAATCTCCAAAGGAAAAACACATACAATATTATTAGAAGGCTGAGTATCCCTCCTAATTTAGACACTCCAGCTAGTGGTATGACCTTGTCGTTTGTTTACTTTTCTGAGGCTATGCCATTGGATAAAATGTGAAATTATTCAACGACCCAAGAAATCACAAACTGGGTAAGCACAGAACGTGTTGAAATTTGCACTTGTTGACAACATTACAAAATCAGGACATTTCATGCAAAGATCCTATTTATTACTTTCATTTTTATTTATTTAATTTTTTTAAGATTTATTTATTTATGCATACAAGAGCTGGGGTACAGGTCAGAAATGTGGGGGGTGAGAGGATTCACCAGAGACAGAGTGGGGAACAGAACAGGCAGACTACCCGAAGTACACTGCTGAGGGGAGCAGCAGGCGAGACAGGAGAGGTCTGCAGCGCCATATGGGTTGCTCCCTGGCTGGCCAGGGATGGAACTTGTGTTGCAGAGGCTGCTGATTGCTTCATAGTGCTATGCTTAAGCCCTTGCGCCACCAGGGAGGCCCACTTTCAATTTTTTTAAATTGAAACTAGACTGTTGAAAAAAATTGAAACTAAAACTGTAACTAGACTGAAACACATTCCCATGGGGCAGCAATTGCCGGAGCAGGGAGATGTGTCTCCTTTTGAGTTAACACATGATTTGCAGTCACCCATATCCAACCCCCTTTACTCATCTAACCCACTTGCTACCTGCCCAGTTCTCGTATTTTTTATTTATTTATTTATTTTTACTATAAGAACTGAAGTGTAGGCCAGAGTTGCAAGGGGTGAGAGGATTCTCCAGAGACAGAGTAGAGAGCAAACAGGTGGATTGACTGAAATACACTGCTGAGGGGAGCAGGGGCCGAGAAAGGAGAGGTCTGCTGCACCATGTGAGTAGCTCCCTGGGGCAGGAGATCTCATAGGGGTGGTAGCACTGAGACTTAACCCCTACGCCACCAGGGAGTCCCCCAGTTCTTGTAGGTATTTGAGTTTGCATCCCCTAAACCAGATGATTGGTGAGGTCTTTTAATTTTTGTTGGGAGCTACAAAATCTGCTTCAAATTCATGTAAATTAAAAATATATATTGCAGGGAGAAGAGCATATCTTCCAAGAGGAAGAATTCAAGACCAAGTGGTCTACCCTCAAACCTCTCTGTCCCCCAAGTGTGGCCCGTGCATAGTGACTTCCTACCAAAGAGAACCATTAAAAAAAAAAAAAAAAAGACACCCTTCCCCAAGATGCTTCACTTCATTTATTGGAAATTTGTCATAATATGCTGCTTTTGTTAGAAACCCACTTCACCCACTCCGGCCAGGGAGCTGTCATAATAAAAACACAATTGATGCTACTGACTGTGTGACCCCATTTGCCCATGCCCTTGGTATCTGTCTCTTAGGAGCAAGTGTCCTCTTTCTGGAGTCTCAGCAAGCTTGGGCTTACATTCCCAACTCATGCTATATAATTCTCCCTGCAGAATGGACATTCCAACTGTGTAAGTAATCATTATTTTTGTTTACCTTGGATTAAAATAAAGACTCCAACTCTTGGACTGATCCAATAATTATAGCTCCCTTAGCCATAACAATGCTTACCCATTGCACGGGGGTGTTACAGTCATTAAATGAGATGACAAGCCACGGCACTGAGTGCGGTGCCCGACAGATAATGAAGCTTCCATGGTGCTTGGTTCCTTCTTCCTGACTTAAAAATACCTTATGGCTCACCAGAGCAAATCAGGATTCTCTATGGAAGTCAGAATCCTTCTTGTGAAAATGGTCTTAGATACATAGTCCTACATTTCTGTGCCCAAGAAGATAGAATGGCTTCTTATCTGCCTTGCTTAAGTGAAACCAATTCCAAAGGTCATACACCATCTGTAGACAGTCTACAGTGTTTTCTCTTCACATATTATACTACAAGAAGTAATTAAGGGGGCCTCCCCGGTGGCGTAAGGGATTAAGCACCGCACTATGAGATAATCCACAGCCTGTGCAGCACAAGTTCAATCCCCCAGCCAGCCAGGGAGAAACCCACATGGCGAGGCAGACCTCTCCTGTCTCACCTGCTGCTCCCTTCAGCAATGTATTTCAGTCAGTCTGCCTGTTTTGCTCCTCCCTCTGTCTCTGGTGAATCCTCTCACCCCCCATTACCTCTGGCCTGTACCCCAGCTCTTGTATGCATAAATAAATAAATCTTTTAAAAAAGAAGTAATTAAGGATTTCTATTTCTTAAATAATCAATTTCTAAATACAATATGAGGAGACTTTAGAATTCCATCTCAAAGTCCTATTTGCTTAAAAAATATTTGCTTGCTTTATTTACCTCCTAGGTGGAGATTGACGGTCTTAACTGGATTATGAGTTAAGTTTGACTGCAGTAAAATAAATTGAGGACATAAATTCACCTTGTAAAGAAAATGGTGCTTTTCAGGAAAATTAATCTGGTAGAAGAAATAAAAGATTATTTCAAAGTAAAATAATTGAAAAAATTTTATAATACTAGTGAGAAAGAGGACCTTTATCATAAGACCACTTAAAAATAAAGTGCTTGGGAAGTTACCAGTTACTTATGGATAATGAGGGGGGGTCATAGTGACATCATTTCACAAACTTTCCTACTCATTTTACCTCATATGTTCTTAATTTTAGCGTGAGTTCCAAATTGTTCTTTCACCAAATGAATGATATGGAACTCATTTTTTTTTACTGATTTAAAATAATTATTAATTTATATTTCAAATTACATATTTCTCCACTTTCAATTTTATTTGGTTTGGCTTTATTTGGTTTTTGTTCGTTGTTTTTTTCATGATTTTTTTGCAGAGGAGGACCCTGGAATGGCCTGTGATTGGAGTTCTCCTCTTCACTGGAACCAAGAGTAACCCAGGGGAAGACACAGTTAAGCCTGCAGGGAGGAGGGGCCTGCCCTGGCCCCCTCAGGGCTCATCTGCCTCAGTTGTTGTGTGTGGGGAAGGCTCCTCCCCACGGGGGAGAGGGGATGCTCTAGGTATGGGAAGTTTAAAACCTTAAAGTTGCTGGTAGAAACCAGAAAGAATAGTTGACATTTTGAATATGTAAGCAATTTTCCATCCTACAAAAGATAAAGACCAGGACATATCTTTTGAATAGACCCTTCTGGAAAACCAGGAAAAAGTTAATTATATATGGCCTCATTGGTGGCTCAGGGGTTAAAGACAGCGTTATTAAGCTACTGGCAGCCAATGCGGTACAAGTTTGATCCCTGGCTGGCCGGGAAACAACCCACATGGCACAGCAGACCTCTCCTGTCCCGCCCGCTGCTCCCTTCAGCAGTGTGTTTCAGTCAATTTGCCTGGTTCTGCTCCCCACTCTCTCTGGTGAATCCTCTCACCCCCAACACCTCTGGCCTGTACCCCAGTTCTTGTATGCATAAATAAATAAATCTTTTTTAAAAAAACAGTTAATTGTATATATGAAAATGGACACTTGATGAGAAAGAACTTTTTGGGTTACTGCTTCAAACATTCAAATTGTTCAATGTTAACTTGATAGTGAACACCTTTTAAGTATCTTGCCTCGATTAAGTCATTCAGTCTTCACTATCAATGCCATGAGATATGTGTTATTGTCCCTATTTTACAAATGAGGTTAGAATAATTATGTTAATTGCCCAAATGTGGGCAATAATAGTTGGCAGAACTGGGAATCAAAGATATCCACCTCACATCAAAATCAACACCCTATTACTCTAAACTACTCAGATTAAGTTTTCTTTATTGTATTTTCTAAAATTTTTAGACTGAACTGTGTCTGCAAGTCATTATTAGTTTTGGTGACTTGGGGCCTCCCTGGTGGCATAGGGGTTAAGTCTCAGCACTATCACTACTTCAGCCTGAGTTCGATCCCCAACCAGGGAGTTAACCCACATAGCCCAGCAGACCTCTCTTTACCTGCTGCTCCCCTCAGCAGTGTATTTCAGTAGATCTGCCTGTTCTGCAACCCATTTTGTCTCTGGAGAATCCTTTCACCACCACCACCCGCACCTCTAGCCTACACCCCAGTTCTTCTATGCATAAATAAATAAATCTTAAAAAAAAAAAATAATTTTTGTAACAGGTTCACAAAGCTCTGCAGATACAGAAGATGAAAATGGGCTTTAACGAGAAAGTTGAAGAGACACTGGTTGTATTTTGTGCCTCTTCTGAACCACATGATGAATCATTGCAAAATGCATCTGAGAGTGAAGGGGAATTCTGATATTCTATCTTGAATAGGAGCCCTGTATTCCAGGCAAACTCCCCAGAGAGGAGAAGTCAGGGTAGGAGAGAGAACACTGGTAGAGACTTTGTGTTGATAGAAGTAGGTGGGATATTATAACCCATTTATGAAAGCTGGAACATCTTGCAGTCCCTCTCCTGAAGAAGTACTCTTAAAATAATGATTAGGTCACAGACTCAGGAAATTACACTTTTTATTATTTCTCTAAAAGACTCAAGGATGGAGGGCCTCCCTGGTGGTGCAGCGGTTAAGATGCAATCTATGGGGCAATCTGCAGCCACTGCAACACGAGTTCAGTTCCTGGCTGGCCAGGGAGAAACACACGCAGTGGGACATACCTCTCCTGCCTCTCCCGCTGCTCCCCTCAGCAGTATACTTCGGTTTGTCTGTCTGCCTGTTCTGTTCCCTGCTCTGTCTCTGGTGAATCCTCTCACCCCCACATCTCTGGCCTGTACCCCAATTCTTGTATAAAAATAAATAAATCTTTAAGAAAAAGAGAAAAAAGACTCAAGAATGGAGAGGAAGTTAAGAAAGTTTGCACAACAAATTTTGAATATCCTCTCTCTCCATCTCTAACATTCATTTGCTATAAATATGGCAGAGTCCGTCTCCAAGTCTCATATATTCTTTCTCTCTCTCTCTCTCTCTCTCTCTCTCTCTCTCTCTCTCTCTCTCTCTCTCTCTCTCTCTCTCTTCTATCACACATCTCCATGACATCAAGTTCTTGTGAATCTTACCTCTCTTTGCCACCACCTCTTTCCTTCAATTTCTACTAGAATTTTCTGTGAATTATGATGGGGCTCTGCATGATGAACTCATCATCCATTGAAAATATCAAAAATCAAATTGCTGGCCACACAATACTCTTAGAAATCCAGTTGTTTATAGATTTGTGATCACATGGCTGACTGACAGCTGCAGACACAGTGACAGGTTTAAGTTTGAAAAACTGATGAACTTAGATGTAATAATTTTCCTATTACAGTTTACAGGATCCAGAATTCCATCTACTGGCTTGTAGAACTCCAGGGTAAGTTAATTCTCAGTATAACCCAATACAGAAAATTATCATCACTCTGTTTTTTACAGATCAGAAACCTGAGCCAAAGAGAGGTTAAGTAACTTGTCCAAGGCTAAAAAGTGATGGAACTGAGATCTAAATCCTAGTAGGGCTCCAAAGCCTACATCACTCACCACCACACAGCACATGGCTTATGACAGTTCATTGGGGGTCAGTAACAGTAGTTAGTTGTTGAGAGTAGTAATCATAATAAATGGCAGAAGCATTAACAATAGAAAATACCAAAAAGATTAGAATGATACCAGTCTTAAGGGAATCCTTAAAGGGAAAACTCTGGTACACAGTAGTGAAGGCAATTATAAAAGACACACTGTACCTATTCCTGTAAGTCTCCAAAGCACAAACAAACACTGCTTTCCACATGGGATTACCCGCTCTGGGGCTGGACACCAAAGACTTGGGAGGATATGATAATGCAGAGAAACATTCTTGAGTCTATGAAAATCTTTTTATTTGTATAACCCATATAAACTATTGAGATTTTTCTGCATTTCCAGTTAGCGCTGTCATCAAAAGACTCATGGTTCATAAACTGGTGTGACAGAAACAACAAGCCCTATGCATCACTCAGAGAAGGGATGCTCAGAATGAAAGCAGTTCTTCCCTACCCACATATATCAAGGTGAGAAGTAGCAGGTGCGAGACATGTATATCCTCCCGTTAATATGAATATTAATTAAATTCATAGGTGATGATAAGGTTAAGAAACATCTTCAAATGGTGATAGCCAACACTTCAGTTTCAATTTTGAAAATAAAATAAAAAAACAAAGGGTCCAGATCACTTGAAGGGCTTTCCTGGCATGCTGGGTGGGCCAAGAGGAGGGAAGTGAGCCCTGCCCAAGGCTAACAGAGCAGAGCTAGAAGATCACTTCTTTTCCCTGAGTTTGCCTTGTAAAGGCATTTTTCTAAATGCCAGTCTTCAGCATGTCTGTACGTGACAGGCGCTCAGTTTGTTTACATTCACCTGTCACGCTGCTCCCAAGGTGAGAGCCAGTTGATCTACCAGAGGGTTTATAAGCCCCCACACCTAGGCTCCTAGGCTCCATCTGTGTGCTGCTTCTCTTGAATCCCTTGCGGGGGTAGGGAGGGAAGGAGGGTTTAGGGTCAAAATAAGGGGGTGGGAATTGTATGGGGAATATAACCGAGATGAAAATGCATACATTGTGCAAAAATGAAAAATGATGTAAAAATATATATAAAATAAAAGAAAATGCAAGAGGGAGCTAAAGTGCTTGAGGCCACTAATCCCACCCTCAGCCCTGGGATCAAGAGTAGCTACGCAGGTAGAAGGACATGGCGAAGTTGGAGATGCCTGGAGAATCTGCACACACATTCCTCCCCAGGTCACCAGCCTTGACTTGGGAAAAGAGCACATGTGACCAGTTGCACAGAAAAATACCAACCGGAACCTTGCAGAGAAACCAGATGGCTCCAAGCCGGGAGTAAAAATAGCTCATCATACAGCAGAGCCAAACTAGGAGCAGGGCAGAAACACAGGGCCTCCTAGGTTTTGATTTCAACTTGCCAAAAAGGTAAAAAAAAAAAAAAAAAAAAAAGTTTTAACTAAATTGGGAAAAGCTGCTTCCCAAAGAGAGATGAAAAACACAAATATTTCAAATGCCACCTGGCTTATTTCAATTTCATTTGCCTGTCATCAGCAAAAAAATGAAAGGTAGTTGCAGTTTGAAAAAAAAAAAGAAGCATTTGTCTTTCTTATTTGACCATAATTAGAAAGACTGACAAAACACAGTAGTAATTTGGCAAATAATCACCCATCCATGAACCAACAGGAAGAGTTGAATCAAGGAGATGAAAATGGGGCATTTACATTTCATGATTTTGAAAGATCCAGATTTACAACTTTCTTGGAGTTCTGATTTGTTTATTTAATTATCTCACAGAAGCTGTTTAATCCCTCTCCCCATGTTCCAGTGAGGTTTCTATTTTTATCAACAGGGTTGAATCATGCTCAGACCATTTAGGGACACGTTTAGAACTTCATTTTTCAAGTCAAGACCCAAGTGAAATTTTAATTTCCAAACCAGAGCCTTGAGCTCAAGACACTGGCAGCCATTGTGCTCTGACATTAGTTTGATGTGTGCAACAATTGTATTACCCAGAATAGAGGTGATTGGAGGAGTTCCATGGACAGAAAACTAGCTCAGATAAAAACTCCTCATGAGATAAGAGGAAATGAGTAGCATTTGACTTGGGGTTCCCTCAGTGCCCCGCCCTGGTGAACAAGAAAATGTTTTTGTATCCTTCAGTTGTTGAAATTGATGCTGTCAATTCTGCATGATACAGTCTCTGTATCCAATCAGCAAAGATGTTTTTGTCTTCATGTACAGTGTTGTTCTGTCCTGAGAACCATGAATGCTTTTCTTATGTGACTCAAGTTTCTAGTGCCTCATTAATAGAGTCTTGATGCCTGGTTAATAAAAACCTCGGCTCTGTTAGACTCAACTGTGAATTTTTCAAATTTGAATAAAATTAAGTAAAATTGAATCTGTCAGATTTTTACCTATATCCAATAAACAGATTCAACATTCAAATTCAAATCAAAGTCAAATGGATTAAGTTCATATCAAATTCAGAATATCAAAGTACAGAGTAATTATTCTTGAAGGTCAATTTTATAGTTTTAAAATTCTGAATCTCTGACTCTCTCCAAACTGAGTATTAATCTAAGTATTCTCTTTTTTCTCCAATAGGGAAGAGTTAACCATGACAGCATAACACTTATAACTTTAGAAGCCCTGAAAGAATTCTTAGCTTTTTCTCCCTGAGTGTTAGAAACTTGCTCACAGTCAGTTCAGAGAAAAGAAAACTTATTTTTCTTGAGACTTGAGACTTTTCCTTAACTCTCAGGTACTCTTTTGATTAAAAGTTGATTTCTTCTTCAAATAAAGAAACCCATATTTCTGATCTTGTTTTTCTACCTAAGAGAAGAAAACTTATGTGCTTTCATGCTACGTTAGAAAGATGTCCAAAATTATAACTATATCAAGCCAAGTTTTCTCGTAACACCTAGTAGCTGTATTTTTAGGTTTTAAATTCTCTTCATAGTTGGAACTTAATGCTGGTACAAAGAATGAAGTATAAATCCAGTTTTGTTTAATGACTTTTCATTTGTCTAAATATGATGTAGCACTGATTTGGAACACTTTTATTATACACTAAATTTTTTATAAACTGGCCTCTCAGTTCTTTTCCATTACTATTTCTATTTCTAATTGCCAGACTGTTTTAATCATTGTAGCTTTTATAACGCCACATTGCTTTAACCACTACAATATATTGTCACACATTTTATACCTAGAATACTACACATTAAAATGTATTAGAAAGATACTGCCTTTTTCTGGTTTTTTTTGTTTTTTTTGTTTTTTTGCAAAATGCCCTTGACTGCTATTAAGCCTCTTAACAATCTATAGCCAAATCTGCCCCATCTACTTACCTGCTCCCTCTTCTCACCTCTACTTTATTGGGATAACTTTTGTTATATTGATTTTTTTTAAAAGATTTATTTATTTGTTTATACAAGAACCCAGGTACTGACCAGATGTGCAGGAGGGTGACAGGATTCACCAGAGACAGAGCTGGGAACACAACAGGCAGACTGAAGAAATACACTGCTGAGAGGAGCAGCGGGAGAGACAGGAGAGGTCTGCCACGCCATGTGGGACCCTTGCTGGCTGCCGGGATCGAACCCGTGCTGCAGAGGGTGTGGACAGCTTCACAGTGCTGCGCTCAACTGCCCGCGCCACCAGGAGAGACCCTGATATATTGATTAATTTAGATAGTATCAGTATTTCAAAAGAGGTCAAAGAATGGATGTAGTTGGAATAAGGAAATAAAGAAACTGGAGGTGGTGGGGGAAGAATCTCTACTCAATGCAAGATTCAAGCAGCAATATAGTTGTAGGGGCTGACAAGCCCCAGACTCTTGGATAAAAGGAATACATATGAACAAAACATACAGACCCAGCAGGGGATCTCGCAAAGTCAGCTGTAGGTATGGGTTCTTCACCATTTCCAAAATGGAACTCTTTTTTTTCTATCCCAAACCTGCTCTTCTCCCAGCCTAGCAAATGGCACCTCCAACTGCATCATCATGTCATGTCAAAAACCTTGGAATAAACTGATTCCTCCCTCTTCTCGTTCTCACATTCAACCCATCAAAACTGTTGATTGATCTCTCTCCAATGCCATCATCCTACTTCAAATTGTCACTTTTGTCCCTAACTATTGCAATAGCTACTTATTTGATCTGTCTGCTTCCACTCTTACCTGCCTCCAAATTTTTTCAACCACAGTGAACATGTAAGAATTTCAGTCAGATCATTACTTCCCTGCTTAACTCAATAACTTCATTACTCCTTACATAAAATTCCTATTTCTCACTGCACAATCCAGACCCTTTTTATTTTCCTAATCCTTCTCGAACTCTTCAGCTTATTACATTTCACCTGCACCAACATTGTATATCCCAACACTAATATGGCAAGCTCCTCCTCCCCTACCTGAGAACCATCACAGAAAATGTTCTATTCTCTGGATTGAACTTCCCTACCCTCTTCAAATGACTGAGTTCTTCTTTTCTTTAGATCTCAGTTTAAGAGGACACTTCCTCAGAAATGCCTTTTTTTCTTGTCTGAAGTTGATTTCTTTGTTATTCTCCAACACAACAGCACTCTATTAATTTTGCTGTTCTTAGCCAATGTGAAATAATGTATTTTTTTTAACTTGTTCGTTACCTTCTTCTGCACTAGAATATAAACTCAATGAGGGCAGAGTCACATCAAGGTTGTTCCCTAGCTCAGGATGTAGGACATAGTAGGTGCTCAACAAATATTTGAAGAATGAATGGAGAGAAAACATCATCAGAGTTCATTTCTCCCACTCACCACCGCAGTGACTCTTCACTGAGTGGGCCCCTGCCTTCAGCTGACTTTCTTCTTCTTGTCCTCTCTCCACTAATGTCACTGAGAACCCAGCTCTAGAGCTCACATAGCTAAAAGGACAGTGTACCAATGTAAAAGATAAGGGAAAGTCTTAAGAAACAATTTTACTTAACTCTAAAAATCATGGCATGAACTGTACAGCAAGAAACTGCATACTCAATACTATAGTGCAATATTTAACCCAAATTATTTGGTCTCGCTGACAGATATTTTAGCAAATCACCTTGCAATGAGAATGATAATACAAGCTAAAGATGATGTTAAAAACTAATTTTCAATTTGTAGTTTTCTTAAATATCACCTTAGCATAGAAAATTAGAAGTTTTTATTGCCACATTTCACCACTTACTTTACTGAGGTCACAGGCACTAATTCCAGGTTTACACATTTAGAAATTATACAGTCTGCTCTATGTAAAGGAACGTGACTACTAACTCCCTGTTAACTGAATTGCTTTTGCCTCGTTTATTCAGCTGTGAGCTGGTTCGAGTTACTCCATCAGTCTTTTCCTTAAATTCCCTTTCCAACCACCAGAAGACATTGGGGAGTTTTTATTTTTATAGAAATTAAGTGACCTGCAAATCTTAGTTTTATTAGCACCATGTTTTTAAGCAACTTAGGTAATATTTGAGACACATGAGTTGACATTTGTCGTGTATGCGTGGTGTGTGTGTGATTGAGAAATTACAAGTGATTATCTTGGCACAGTATATCTATTTCCCATTCTCAGCCATAGTCCATCATTACTCCACTTAGGTGATTCATGAAATTAAAATTAAAATTGAAAAGATATCACTTAAAATGTTTTGAAGCATGGGAGTTTTAAAGTTACTATGTACAGTTCATAGCTTATATATATTTTATAACCTAGATAGTAATTTAGAAAATAAACCTGTTAGAAATTATTAGTTATCATAACATTTCATGCATGTGTATATATAAAATCAATATTTATTGAACACTTAAATTGTAGCACATGTTTTACAATATGTTATCACATTAAGCCTCCAACAACTTTGCCAGGCATATTTTATCATTGGTTTACAGAGGAGGACACTGGGCCACAGAGTGACTAGATCACATGTCAAATGTTGTCCAACAGCTGATACATGTCCCAGGATTTGAACCCCTTTGTGTCTGGCTACAAAGGCAATGCTCCTGGCAGAGTGAGAACTCTATTTTGCTCAATATGTTAAAATTCCAGTATTCTGGAACGTACTGTTCTAATTCTCGAGTTCTGCAATTATGTGGCCCTGTTTGGCACACATCATAAGTTTTCAGCTGGAGTAAATCTGTCACTCAGAAGTCACAGGAAAAGGTTATATGCAGTTTTGTGATGTTCCATTATGTAACATTATGTACTTGTGAAACTATAATGACACAGGAAAATATGTCTATAGTCTGGTAAAAATTGGCTATAGCAAATTATTTTTATCTCCTTTCTTAGAACGTAACTTTTTAAAGCATTTCAAAATAACTTTCCATTTGAAAAGAGACCTATGTAGACACATTTTAAAGAGATACATAGAAAGTAGCTAGCTTTTAAAGTCTATCTAGAAATAAAGGAAAAGCCAAGATTCCCCCCTAAATATACAAACTCAGATAATGTATAATTAAAATTTGATATGAGAGAAGTATTTGTGTGTGTTCGGGGGCAGGAGATGAGAGTGACTGAGGACTAGGTGCTGGGCATCAAGGACAAGTGCAAAAAGAAGGAAAAATTGATTAATAAAAAGTTATAGGGGGCCTCCCTGGTGGCCTGGGGGTTAAATCTCAGTGCTATCATGCTCGCACCACTGGCTGTGGACTAAGTTCCATCTCCGGCAGGGAGCTAAAAAACCCACATGGCGCAGTAGACCTCTCCTGACTCACCTGCTGCTCCCCTCAGCAGTGTGTTTCGGTCAATCTGCCTGTTCTGTTCTCCACTCTGCCTCTGATGAATCCTCTCACCCCCTGCACCGCTGGCCTACACCCCAGTTCTCTGTAAATACATACATACATACATACACACATACATACACGCATAAATAGTTTTAGAACATCTGAAGGAGAGGAATTTGAGTGAGTTCCAGTTCAAAGTATGAAGCATAAGACAAACTTGGTCTAAAAAAGAGACTATGCATGTAGTTGGGAGGGGGAGATCCCCCTAAACACTCAACTGTTCACCACAACAACTGAATCCAAGATGAGAGGGTGGCTGTGGTATCCAACTGAAGCTGCTGTTTTGTTTCTTTTTCTTTGGTTGCCAAGCAACGTGTTCCTCTCAATCTTCTCTGCCATTACCCTAGGTGTAACTCAGGTCTGTGTATTGGATGCTTATTTGTTCTGATACAAACAATTTTTCACCCTAGCATATAAACAAATTTGCAAGGAGGTTAAATGTTCTGAGTGATTTTAATATTAGCATTCCATTTATAAACATCTATTTTTCATCCTTTTCTTTATGAATGTAAAGTTTTGTCTAGATAGTTAGAGCACTATCTAACAAATATTTTAGGTTAAAGGAAGATGGACTTCTGGTTCAAGAAGACAGAGCTCACACATTTCTTTCCCTCCTTCCAAAATAATATTGAAGTGACATGTTATTTTAAATTATTTTAGATACCCAATTGTGCAACAAATACCCCAACTTGGAAGCTTAAAATAACAAACATTTTTAATCTCACAATTTGTGTGGGTCAGGATTTAGGGAACAGCTCAACTGGCACTTTCTAACTTAGGGTCTTTTATGAGGTTGTGATCAAGGTTTTGGAGGATGAGATCTGTAAGACATCTGAAGACTGAACCTAGAGAATTCAGTATCAAGCTCAGTCAAATTTTTGTAATTGAGTCAAATTTTTATTCAGAGGAAAATTTACAGTCATATTTATTATTAGAAAACCCATACAGGAAATATTGTAAGTAAACATTCAACTCAATAATTTTATAATACTGATTTCCACTTTAATGTAAAGGGTTTTCTTTTTCTATATTGAGGTAACTTTGGTTTACAACACACTGTTATGATTTAGGGGAACAGGTTCACACCTCCTCAGATGATGCAACACACCATCCTTAGCTATGCATGCGGAGTCCACTAGACCATTGGCCACTTCTTCCTTCTTTTTACCCTTCCTCGAGCCTCAACTTTGCAGTCATCTTCTATGGTTTATTTTGGTTATATTTTGCAAGTTCCTTTGTTTTGTTGTGTGTTTTCTCTGTATTCCACATGTGAGTGAGATCACCCAGGATTTGTCCTTCTCCCTCTGTCTTATTTCACTCTGCATTATCCCCTCCAGTTCCATCCATAGTGTCACAAACAGCAAGCCTTCATAACTGTCCAGATGAGAGATGAAAATGAGTTTGGGCCTCCCTGGTGGCGCAAGGTTGTTAAGACCCAGCACTATGAAGCTACCTGCAGCCACTGCAGCACGAGTTCGATCCCTGGCAGGGAGGTGACCCACATGGCGCAGCAGACCTCTCCTGTCTCACCGCTGCTCCCCTCAGCAGTTTGTTTCAGTGAGTCTGTGTGCTGTTTCCACTCTGTCTCTCTGGTGAATCTTCTCATGCCCTCCGACTTCTGGCCTGTACCCCAGTTCTTGTGTTCATAAATAAATAAATCTTAAAAAAATATATAAGAAAGTGAGGTTTTGACCAGAATGTGAAGTGATATTCTCAATTCGTGTTTGATCTGAATGTATTTAAAAGAGAAAAAATAGGTTGATGGATTGTGTTGTGGTGAGGAGAAGGAACATAATATGAGTTCTAAATTGTCTATTTGATGAACACACATAGTCTCACTTACTGAGAAATGAATGACTACAAAAGTAGTAATTTGAGAAAGGGCTGAGAATTGATATGTGATTTTAACTTTGCTAAGTTGAGATGCCAACCGAAAAGGTAGTATTTGAAGACTCTCAACAAGAGGCCAACAAAGATAAAAATGGAATCATCAGCAGACATGTTCTATTCAGAGTCATAGAAGTAAATAGAGTTGGGGACCGACAAATTTCCACATTTCGAGGCCTAAATGAGGTGGGAATAAGACCAGAAGAGCCTGGTGTCATAGAAGAAATAAGAGAAAGGGATTTAAGGAAAGATGATCAAGTGCATAAGAATGCTGCTGAGGGCTTCCCTGGTGGTGCAAGGGGTTAAACACAGCACATGAAGCTATCTTCAGTCTCTGCAGCAGAGACTGAATCCCTGCGGGCAATCCCCCTGCTGGCCAGGGAAGGACCCACATGGGGCAGCAGATCTCCCTGACTCACCCGCTGCTCCCCTCAGCAGTGTATTCAGTTAGACTGCCTGTTCTGCTCCCCACTCTGTCTCTGGTGAATCCTCTCAACCCCACCTTGCACCTCTGGCCTGTACCCAGTTCTCTTATGCAAAAGTAAATAAATACTTATTAAAAAAAGAATGCTGCTGACATGAGGATAGAGAACTGCCCATTAGATTTGCAAAATCGAGTTTCTATGACTCTGGTAGGAGTGGTTTCCTTCGTGCAAAAACATGTATGGCATGTGCAAAAGAGAAATGGCGGGCAAGGAGATAGAATGAGCATAGGCAAGTTTTTCAAGAGGCCATAAAGAGGTGTTTGTTTAACTACGGCATTAGGCCAAATGTTACAGGACTCTGGAATCCATAGGTAATAAAATTTTGGAAAAAAGAGAGAATTGGAAAATGGGATCTTTTTAAAATAGGAAATTTTACTAAGAACAGACCACAGAATTTTCCTATTAGCATGTAGGAAAGTATTCAAATGAATTGCAGAATTCTAACTAGTATCTACCAGAAGCACAGAGCAAATTCATTCTTAATGAAAAATAGAAACATTTAAAATAAGGTTCAAATCAAGAATGTCAGGTGATACTGCTGTTAGTCCATGTTGTCCTGGAGTCCTAACCAATGCAGTAGATACAAAAACTGAGA
>NW_023601433.1:18753955-18781551 GCF_014898055.3 Talpa occidentalis
GATGCCCTAGACGGAGGGCCGGGGTCCTGTCGGGGAGGGCACCCCCAGAAGCCAGGGACAAGCGGCGACCGCGGCCTCTTCCAAAACTGCAGGCACACAGGCCGGCGCGAAAGCCCCAGGCAAGCCAGCACCACTCAAAGGGGAAGAGTCCGCACCTTGCCAGCAGCGCTAATGAGCACCAGCTCCGCCTGGCCGGAGACTGACCCCGCCCACCCGACTCTGGCTGCACACAGTGTGCTTCCTACGGCCTCCGCTTGGGGGCGCTGGTGAGGGGGTTCTGGTACTCTTAGCCCCCACCGGGCTGGGGCCACCTCTGCACCCATGGAGGTACGGAACTTTCCTCCCTCATGGGGGAACGGATCTCTCTTCCCCTCGGGGGAATCCCAAATATTTCTCCCGGGGCACACCTGTACCCTGTACAGGCACCAGTACAGGCACCTGTACAGCACCCTGTACTCTTCACCCATGGGGGTATGGGATTGTCTTCCCCCATCGGGTAACGGGCCCTCTTCCCCTTCGAGGAATCTGAAATCTTCCTCCAGGCACACCCTGCAACCTCCTCTCGCACTCACAGCCCCAGCGGTGGGGCCGTGTGACCGCAGCTGCCCTAGACGGAGGGCCGCGTCCCTGTCAGGGAGGGTAGCCCCTGTAAGCCAGGGACAAGCATCGACCGCGGCCTCTTCCAAACTGAAGGCAGACAGGCCAGCGCGGAAAGCCCCGGGCAAGCCAGAACCACTAATAGGGGAAGCGTCCGCACCTGGCACAGCAGCGCTGATGAGCCCAAGGCTCCGCCCCTGGCCGGAGCCTAATCCCGCCGCCCACCCGACTCTGGCTGTGCACTGGTGCACATCCTAGGGCCGCCGCTAGGGGGCGCTGGTGAGGGGTTTCTGGGATCTCAGCCCCCACGGGGCTGGGGCCACCTCTGCACCCATGGGGGTACGGGATTGTCTTACCCCATGGGGGAACGGGCTCTCCTCTCTTCCCTTTTGGGAGGCCCAAATCTTTCTCCCGGGGCCCGCCTGCACCTTCCTCTCTCACACTCACAGCCCCAGCGGGGGGGCCGTGTGCCCGCAGACGCCCTAGACGGAGGGCCGGGGTCCCTGTCAGGTGAGGGCACCCCTGTAAGCCAGGGACAAGCGGCGACCACGGACTCTTCCAAAACTGCAGGCACACAGGCCGGCGCGGAAAGCCCCCGGCAAGCCAGCACCACTCAAAGGGGAATAGTCCGCGCAGGTCCAACAGCGCTGATGAGCCCCAGGCTAGGCCCCTGGCCGAAGCCTTACCACGCCCACCCGACTCTGGCTGCGCACAGGTGCACTTCCTATGGCCGCCGTTAGGGGCGCTGGTGAGGTTTTCCGGGACCCTCAGCCCCCACGGGTCTGGGGCCACCTCTGCACCATTGGGGGTACGGGAATATCTTCCCCATGGGGGAACAGGGCCCTCTTCCCCTTCGTGGAACCCCAAATCTTCCTCCGGCACACGCCTGCACCCTACTCTCTTATTCACAGCCCCAGCGGCGGGGCCGTGCGCCCACAGATGCCCTAGACGGAGGGCCGGGGTCCCCGTCAGGGGAGGGCACGCCCTGTAAGCCAGGGAGAAGCGGCGACCGCCACCTCTTCCAAAACTGCAGGCACACAGGCCGGCGCGGAAAGCCCCAGGCAAGCCAGCACCACTCAAAGTGGACGAGTCCGAACCTGGCCCAGCAGCGCTGATGAGTCCCAGGCCAGGGGCGAGCCTGATACCAACCACCTGACTCTGGCTGCGCACAGATGCACTTCCTAAGTGCTGCAGGAGGCCTTGATGCCCCGGCCAAATAAGACACTGACAAGCAGCGAAGCCCAAAGTGCCTCACTCACACCGTGGGGCTGAAGATTCCTTGTGCCTCACACCGTGGGGCTGTAGATTCCTTGTGCCTCACACCGTGAGGTTGAAAATCTAACATTCCTTAACTTTTTGTTCTTGGTCATAAATAAGAAAAAATTTCTAAAAAAGTACATTAAACACTATATTATATGCATCAGTATATTGCAAATAAACAACATGAAAAATTAAAAACTAATTATTAAACAATTTGGCCTACTTGACAATGAAAGACAACTTATTGAGCATACCTGACAAGCATTACAACACAATAATTATAGTAGGTCCTTCTATTTTGTTTTCTCTTGAAGTTTCTTGGGAAATTTTTAATATAAAGCTATTTGAGTTAAGGAGTTTCTAGGTAGAAAAAGTTCTAATAGCTAAACAGCAGCCGGTCTCTGGCTGAAGGTCATGTGAATAAAATAGTCCTTTGATGCTTAGGCTTTAGCTAATAGAAATACACTGGCGGTTATTCACTGTTTTAAATAATTGTCTAAATAAAAAATAAATAGCTTAATGTTAGGTTTGGTTATTATCTGTTAACCTTGAAAGCTGCCGTCTAGCTGAGACCTGTAGGGGCCAGTAGTCTATGGAAAACATAATATACTAATTGTTTTTGCTTTACACATGATAATGTATTTCCTTATTATTATTACTAATAATGAATAAAAAAAAACCTGCTGAGTCTCTCGGCAAAAGATACTAACACCTCACCAAGTGTCGGTGTCTCCTCATTTCCCTCTCCCTCAGCCCTTAAGTTTCAGTTCTTTCGTTTTCGCCGATGCCGTCTCATCCTTTCAGGAACCACTGACACCTCGTTTTGCCGGAGGCTGGTCCCCGGCAAGTGGCGCCCGAACAGGGACTTGAAAGGTAAGATTTCTTTCCCTTGCGGGGACGGCTAGGATCTGCTCCATAGGGTAGGCCGCATACCCGCCTGTAGAGAAAGCAGGTTTGAGGGGAGCAGTAAGTCAGAACCGTAATAAGGCGAGTGAGTGTCTTATTGCGTGATAAGGCGAGTGAGTGTCTTATCGTTGAGAAGCTATGGGCCATACTGAGTCTAAGGAAAGAGGACTCTTTATTGATATAATTAAGTATACTCTTGCAAAGTGAGGCCTTAAAACCTCTCATGCACAATTGGCTAATTTCCTAAATTTTGTTGAAATATGTTGTCCTTGGTTTCCTAGGGACGGTACTCTGGATGCAAAAACTTGGGCCAAAGTAGGAGAGGAAATGACATCCTATTATACTCTCCATGGACCAGAGAAGTTCCCCATTTATGCCTTTTCATTGTGGGGTCTGTTGCAAGACATGCTAAATCAAGGGTCTGAATTGGAAAAGATAAATAAAAAGCTCAGGAAATTACGGCTACCTGAGCCTACTGCATCCTTATCCTTGGAGGACATTAAAGGGTCCTCGGCTGACAGCCCGTCATTAACAAAACAATTGCCTAAACAAATAAATTGCTTTAGCCAGGCTGGAGGCAAAGCAAAGATACAAAACCAAAAATAAAACAAAATTGGCCAGCTACATTAAAGAAAGTAATTCGGATTCTTCGGATAATGAAATTGTTTTTCAAAAGTCAAAAATTAATTCTAGAGCCAAAGTTGACCTCTCTACTGAAGTGTCGGCTCCTTTTCATGAATCTATTCCTAAATCTGATTCAATTTCCAGCCCGGACTTGGCTAAGACTGTTAAAAAATATATCAGTAATTTGGCTAGAGCTAAGACTGATCAGACCCTTTGAAAACGCAGAGCTTGTGTCCAGGTCAATGCCACAAATGTTGTCTGGTGATTTGGTTCGTATGTCTAGAGCTGGTTTTGCTGGTGCAGTGAGACAAGCAGAAGAAAAAGGTAATTTTACCTTTCGATGATTTCCTGTGCTCAACGTAGACAATGACCATGAGCAGCCTCAGTGGGAACCCCTTCCCTTTGAGCTTTTAAAGAAATTGAAAAGAGCAACTGCCGATTACGGGGCTACATCTCCTTATACCTTGCAACTCGTAGAATCAGTGGCCGGTCGCTTCCTCACACCCCTTGATTGACAAATGATGACTAGATCTAGTCTGTCTGGTGGAAATTATTTATTATGAAAGACAAATTATGAAAAAAAAACACAAAAAAGGGTAAAAATATATAATAATAAAAAATAAAAATAATAAATAATAAAATTCTACTTAAAATAATTTTGGGTCAAAATAATTGGTATAAAACAATGTACAAATTCGTATGCCACCTCCGGTCTTTCGTCTCATGCATGAAGCTGCAGTTGCTGCATGGAGCGGTTGCTGGCTGGTAAAGTAAAAACCTCTGGCCTTGCTAACATTAAACAAGGGCCTGAGGAATCTTATCAAAACTTTTTATCACGGTTAATGAATCCTGTCCAAAAAACTATACCTAATGCTGAGGCGGCTCACATTATAACTAAACAACTGGCTTTTGAAAATGCTTCACCACCTTGTCAGGCATTGTTAAGACCCATTGTACAAACAGGCGACATTAATAAATATGTTCGAGGGCCTCCCCGGTGGCGCAGCGGTTGAGCGCTGGCTTGCGAAGCTGCCCGCGGCCTCTGCGGCGCCGGTTCGATCCCCAGCTGCTCCCCGGCCACCAGAGGAGGGTCCCACATGGTGCGCAGACCTCTCCTGCCGCCCGCTGCTCCCCTCAGCAGTGTACTTCGGTCCTTCTGCCTGCTCTGCTCCCCGCTCTGGCTCTGGTGAATTCTCTCACCCTCCCGCGCTTCTGACTGTATCCAGTACTTGTATAAATAAATAAATAAATCTTAAAATAAATAAATAAATAAATAAATATGTTCGAACCTGTTCGGAGGTGACACCCTCATATCTTCATGGTGTGGCCATTGCGGCTGCCTTAAAGGGACAGACCAGCAGCCAATGGTTCGCCTCCCTTGTTCAACAAAAGAAAAAAAATAAACAAAAATTTTGGAAATTGTTTTTCTTGCGGACAGCCAGGGCATTATAGTAAAAATTGCCAAACAAAGTAATCTCTATGCCGCCTCCAGCTTTGCCTCAACAGTCTGACACGCCTGTTACAACAAATAATAGTAAAATTCCTTCTCAAATAATACTTCCAAAAACTATCTGCCCACGTTATAATAAAAATTTCATTAAATAAAGGACTGTTGGTCTAAATATCATAAAAATAATACATTGTTGCCACCAAATAAAAAGTTTTCTGCGGGCACCAATCCGACTGTTTTTTCAAAAATCATCTCACAGTCAAAAAACTGGGTAAGGGGCCCGACCCAGGCCCCTCAAATAATTGGGAACCTAAACGACCAGAGCAGCGAACACTCTCTGATCTCGTCCGCAGGGCCACAGGTGGAGCGAGCTTGGACTTGCATTCCACCTCCGCCGCAATATTAACTTCTGATCAATCTTACACCATGTTGACAACTGGGGTGTATGGGCCCCCCCCTCTGGGTACAATGGGGCTTGTTTTGGCCGAGGTTCTGCGTCTCTACAAGGCATAAAAATAATACCGGTTGTTGTTGATTCTGATTTTACTGGTAAAATAAAAGTTATGCTAGAGCCTCCAATACAAACTATACAAATTCATCCAGGACAAAAAATTGCTCAATTACTTTTACTGCCTCTAGTGTCAGTTGGCGATAAAATTACATCCAATGAACCACAAAGTGATTCCAGTTTTGAATCCAGTAACATGGATTTTTGGGTCCAACAAATTAAAGACAATAGACTGTCCAAAGTTATAAAAATTCAAAAAAAACAATTGAAAAATTGTTAGACACTGGTGCTGATGTTACTTGCATAGCAGGGCATAATTGGCCTAATGCCTGGCCCACAAAGGCTACGCCTTCTACTTTGGTCGGATTGGGATCAGCATAAAATGTGGCAAAAAGTTCTCAAATTTTAAATTAAAATGATGGAGAGGTGTCCGGGACTTTTCAACCTTATGTTGTCCCATCTCTTCCTATGACATTGTGGGGAAAAGACATACTCTCTCAAATGGGAGTGCTCCTATTTAGCCCCAATAATAAGGTAACCGCTCAAATGTTACAAATGGGCTTTGACCCAAATCAAGTTTTAGGAAAAAAATTAGAGGGCCGAGTATTTCCCATTGAGGTTGCTCAGAGAGAGCCACGACAAGGCCTGGGATATGGATCAAATTTATAAAGAGGGCCATTGCGGAGGTTACAGCCGACCCAATTGTGTGGAAAAATAATGACCCAATATGGATAAAGCAATGGCCCCTGACAGAGGATAAAATCCAGGCTGTAACAACTTTGGTTCAAAAACAACTAATAAAAGGACACATTCGCCCTACTACCAGCCCATAAAATACTCCTATATTTGTAATAAAAAAAATCAAAAAATAAAAATTGTTACAGGACTTAAAAACAATAAATGTCGCTATGCAAAATATGAAATGCTTGCAACCAGGTTTGCCATCACCTGTGGCCATCCCTAAAAATAAACATGTTATTGTTATTAATTTACAAAATTGCTTTTTTACCATCCCTTTACATCCCCAAGACTGCAAAAAAAATTGCATTTAGTGTCCCATCAGTAAATTTAAAAAGGCCATTTCAACGGTATAAATAAAAGTTCTTCCTCAGGGCATGAAAAACAGTCCTACTTTATGTCAAAAATTTGTGGATATGGATTTGTCATCCTTTAGGGATGAGTACCCTTCCATTTACTGTGTTCATTATATGGATAATATTTTAATAAGTAATGCTCAAGTGGACTTGTTAAATCAGGCCTTGGCCCGTCTGGTGGCTTTGCTGCAAAGTTATGGACTTGTGGTGGCACCAGAAAAAAATTCAAACTTCTCCACCAATCAATTATTTAGGAAAGATTGTTCGTTCTTTAACTGTGACACCACAAAAACTGCAGCTACAAACAGACTCTTTACAGACATTAAATAATTTTCAAAAACTACTGAGAGACATAAATTGAATAAAAATTCATCTGCAGCTAACCACTGCTAATTTACGTCCTCTGTTTAATGTGTTAAAAGGTAATTCTAATCCTAACTCCCCTAGGCAATTAACACCTAAGGCTACACTAGCCTTACAAAAGGTAAATAATACACTCAACAATCAACAACTGTTGCGGCTAGATTATACTAAGCCTTGGGAGTTCATAATTTTGGCCACCCCACACACGCCAACAGGTGTTTTGTGGCAAAAGGGGCCACTGAAATGGTTACATTTACCAGTTACTGCAAAAAAGGTTGTTTGTCCCTATGCTTCCCAAGTGGCTGCGTTAATTGTTAAAGGAAGGCATAGGAGCGTTGAGCTTTTTGGCCGAAAATTTCCTGTTCTTGTTTTACCTTACAAAAAAGAACAACTTAATGACTTGCTTAGTTTAAGTAATGACTGGCAAATCGCCCTGCAATCTTTTTCGGGTGAAATAAAGTTTCATTTGCCTCCCGACCCTGTGCTTCATTTCTTTAAGAAACAGGCTTTTATTTTTCCAACCATTTTTAGCGCTGTGCCTTTGCCAGAACCTGCTACACTTGTGTTTATGAATGGCTCCTCCAACGATAGAACTGCTTTCATTATCAATGACAAACCAAAGTCCATCCAGACAACAAAAACCTCAGCCCAAAAAATAAATTATTTACAGTTCTCACAGTTTTTGAAATTTTACAAAATCAGCCATTTAACCTTTTTACTAATTCCCTATATGTAACCAAATTATTTCCAGATATTGAGACTGCTGTAATTGCTGATGCTAAAACTACCATTGCTCCACAGCTATTGGAGCTGCAAACTTTAATAAGATCTAGGACATCCAGAGTGTATGTTGACCATATTTGTGGTCATTCTAAATTACCAGGTCCTCTAGCTCGTGAAAATGAACTGGCCAATTTGTTGACTCAAGCAGCAGTATTTACAGTACAAGAGGCAATTAATAATCATGCCCTTCATCACCAAAATGCCACTTCATTGCGGAAACAATTTCATCTATCTCAAAAAACAGCCCGAAAAATTGTTCACAAATGCTGGGTTTGCCCCACCACTCACGCTTCACTTCCGATGGGGTTAAACCCACAAGGCCTCAGACCAAATAATCTCTGGCAAATAAATGTCACTCATGTTACTAGTTTTGGAGACTCAGTTTTGCCCATGTTTCCATAGATACATTTTCTCATGTTATTATGGCTGCTGCCCGGACAAAAAAAGCTTTTAAAAATGTCTCTCAACATCTAATTTTTTGTTTTGCCTACAAAGGCAAACCTCATGCTATTAAAACTGACAATACTCCTGTATATACATCCTCTGCCTTTAAAAAAATTTATGCTTCATTTCAAATTGCTCATTCTACAGAAATTCCTTATAATCCACAAGGACAAGCTATTGTGAAAGAGCCCACCAGACATTAAAGTCTCAAATATATAAACTACAACAATCTAATTTTAAACATAGTTCGGCTCATCATATTTTAACTCATACTATGTTTGTCATCAATTATTTAAATTGTAATTCTCAAAAAATGTCACCAATTAATAAACATTGGGATCCTGACCAACTGGCCCCTAAACCTCAAATTATGTAAAAAGATCTCCTTTCCGAAACATAAAAAGGCCCTAATGTGTTATTAGCAAATGAAAAAGGCTATGCTTGTATCTTTCCACAAGATTCGGACAGCCCAATTTGGATTCCTGACAGACTGATCCGACATCATGTCTCAAAAGCCTTCACCGACACGCCCCCCGTCAGACAACCGGCACTCCAAGATGCGTAGGTGCAGCCCTCTGGGACACCACCCACCTCCTCCAAGATGTCACCACTCCAGATCCCCTGTTGGAAGATTGTCCTCTTCCCTGCACCACCTTCTGGTCCGTAAGACGTCTCATCATGACAATTGAAATTTGCTCAAAAATCTAGCCTCTATCTGAACAGCTACTTATGCAGCAAAATGCACACATCACCCCAAAGATTATATTCCTTGCCGTGCTAGCAATCTTCTCATATAACATATCACCAGCTTCTCCTGCTTCTCTCATGCCTTCTGTTTCCTATTGGGCTTTCATCCCAGATCCCCCCTTTTTCCATCCCACTCCTTGGGGATTTCCCTCGCCCCGTGTGTTCACTAATTATTCTAATTTACTAGGTAGAAATTCAGACTCTTTTGTTTTATTTAAAAACACTAATAACTTTTCTTTTCAGGGACACATGGATTCGCCTCCTATGTGTTTTACATCCAATCCTGTCTATATAAGGTCTCAACTACCTGGCTGCCTACCTATTAACGATAAATATTTTTTGACAGTAACTTCAAAGCCTTCCTCCTCCGGACCTAACCATAATTTATGGGTACTGCTTATATCTCTCCTTGGTCCTCGCAGCACTGATAAAAACATAGCTCGAGTTTCAGTATCCTCCACTCTCCCAGCCTGTTCAATTTATAACTCAAATAATTCCCAAAATATTATTAACACAAATCACAAATTTCCCACCTGACATAATTGTAGGTTTCCCTCTGCAGGAATTCGTTACCAGCCTTACCAGACTAATCTTTCTAGTTATGATTTTTCAGTTTTTGGAGCAGTTACATCTGCCACTAATGTCCCCAAGAATTATAGGTTTCTTCTGCAGGATGCGCTCATCTACAAACGGTCGAATCGCCTCATCCCACCCCTTGAACCTAACACTCAATGGTATTCAGCGGGATAAATTACTCCCACCTACATCATCAACACTTCGAATGGTTCCCGTGCATACCCGGACTTATTTCGCCTCCTTGCCGCCACTTCAACTGTGCTTTTTCGCCGACCTGGACATTCTGTTCATGCTGTCACCGTGCGGGCTTGTGTGGGCCCCCCTCATGCCCTCCTCATTGAGGGCCCCGAACATTTAACCATTACTTATCATCACCATACTTTTCATGTTAATTGTACTGACTGTATTCTCACCAACTGTATTACCTCTGTTGGCTCATTGTCTAAAGCTACTTTTGTTATCTTACATCAACCTCCTTATGTCATGCTCCCTGTAAGCTTACAACAGCTGTAGTATGATGGCATTGGACTGTATACTCTTCAGCTTGTGGGACAGGGACTGCGTCACTCCAAAATGTTTGTAGCGGCACTTATACTGGGTATTACGGCACTTATTGCTATTATTAGTTCTGTTGCTGTTTCTACTACTGCTCTCGTGCAACAAGTTCACACTCCCTCCCATGTTATTAATTTGTCTCGTAACATCACACACACTTTAATTATCCAAGACCACATTGATAATAAGTTTAAAGCTCGTTTAAATGTTCTTGAGAAAACACTTTTACATATTGGCAATCAAATTCAACACACAAAAACACATTTGACTACCAAATGTCATTCTAATTACAAATAAATTTGTGTCACTCCACATGTTTATAACTCTTCTTCGGTTTCTTGGAATAATGTCAAAAATCATTTACTGGGTGTTTGAAATAATACAAACGTTTCCCTAGACCTTACTGCTCTGCAAAAAAAATATTAAGGCAATTAGTTTAGCTCATGCCCCCTCCTCCACACCTGCAAAAGTTGCTGCTTCCTTCCTCACTCCTTGCAACATTATACCACTAAGGCCACCTGGTTCCCATCATTTATTACTTTAGGTATTGTTTTATTGTCACCATAATTATATTAATACTCTTCCCATTGTTTATTAAATTGCTTTTCCGTGCTCTCAATCAGACACGTGTTGAGTTAAAAACTATACAAATAATGGCCAAAAACAAAAAGGGGGAGGTGCTGCAGGAGGCCTTGATGCCCCAGCCAAATAAGACACTGGCAAGCAGCGAAGCCCAAAGGGCCTCACACCGTGGGGCCGAAGCCAAAGGGCCTCACACCGTGGGGCTGAAGATTCCTTGTGCCTCACACCGTGGGGCTGAAGATTCCTTGTGCCTCACACCGTGAGGTTGAAAATCTAACATTCCTTCACTTTTTGTACTTGGTCATAAATAAAAAAAAAATTCTAAAAAAATACATTAAACAGTATATATATACATCAATATATTACAAATAAACAACATAAAATTAAAAACTAATTATTAAACAATTTGGCCTACTTAACAATAAAAAAACTACTTATTAAACATACCTGACAAACATTACAATACAATAATTATAATAGGCCCTTCTATTTTGTTTTCTCTTAAAATTTCTTAAAAAAATTTTTAATATAAAACAATTTAAATTAAAAAAATTCTAAATAAAAAAAAATTCTAATAACTAAACAACAACTAGTCTCCGGCTAAAGGTCATGTAGATAAAATAGTCCTTTAATACTTAGGCTTTAACTAATAAAAATACACTAACAGTAATTCACTGTTTTAAATAATTGTCTAAATAAAAAAATAAATAACTTTAATATTAAGTTTAATTTATTATCTATTAACCTTAAAAACTACCGTATAACTAAAACCTATAGGGACCAATAGTCTATAAAAAACATAATATACTAATTATTTTTACTTTACACATAATAATATATTTCCTTATTATTATCACTAATAATAAATAAAAAACCCTACTAAGTCTCTCAACAAAAAATACTAACACGTCACCAAGTGTCAGTGTCTCCTCATTTCCCTCCCCCTCAGCACTTAAGTTTCAGTTCTTTCATTTTAGCTGACGCCGTATCATCCTTTCAAGAACCCCCGACACGACGTTTTGCCAGAGGCTGGTCCCCAGCAACTAAGGCAGCCGCAAGGGGGCGCTGGTGAGGGGGTTCGGGGACCCTCAGCCCCACGGGGCTGGGGCCACCTCTCCAACCATGGGGGAACGGGATTGTCTTCCCCCATGGGGGAACGGGGCCCTCTTCCCCTTCCGGAAGCCCAAATCTTCCTCCCTTTGCACGCCGGCAACCTCCTCTCGCACTCACAGCCCCAGCGGCGGGGCCGTGCGCCCGCAGACGCCCTAGACGGAGGGCCGGGGTCCCTGTCACGGAGGGCACCCCCTGTAAGGCAGGGACAAGCGGCAAACACAGCCTCTTCCAAAACTGCAGGCACACAGTCTGGCGCGGAAATCCCGGGCAAGCCAGCACCACTCAAAGGGGTAGAGTCCACAACTGGCCAGCAGCGCTGATGAGCCCCTGGCTCCGCCCCTGGCTGGAGCCTGACCCTGCCCACCAGACTCTGGCTGCGCACATGTGCACTCCCTAGGGCCGCAGCTAGGGGGCGCTGGTGAGGGGGTTCGGGGACCCTCCAGCCTCACCGGGCTGGGGCCACTTCTGCACCCATGGGGGTATGGAATTTTCCTCCCCCATGGGGGAAAGGGGCTCTCTACCCCTAGGGGGAAGCCAAAATCTTCCTCCCGGGGTACGCCTGCACCCTCCTCTCGCACGCACAGCCCCAGCAGCTGGGCCCTGAGCCCGCAGACGCCCAAGAAGAGGGCCGGGGTCCATGTCCGGGGAGGGCACCCCATGTAAACCAGGGACAAGCGGCGACCACAGTCTCTTCCAAAACTGCAGGCACACAGGCCAGCGCAGAAAGCCCGAGGTAAGCCAGCACCACTCAAAGGGGAAGAGTCCGCACCTGGCCAAGCAGCGCTGATGAGCCCCAGGCTCCGCCCCTGGCCGGAGACTGACCCCGCCCACCCGAATCTGGTTGTGCACAGCTGCACTTCCTAGAGCCGCGGCTAGGGGGCGCTTGTGAGGGGGTATGGGGACCCTCAGCTCCCACGGGGCTGTGGCCACATCTTCACCCATGGGTGTACGGTTTAGTCTTCCCCCATGGGGGAACGGGGTCCACTTCCCCTCCGGGGTAGCCCAAATCTTCCTCCTGGGACACGCCTGCACTCTCCTCTCGCACTCACCGCCCAGGGGCGGGGCCGTGCGCGCGCAGACGCCCTGGACGGAGGGACGGGGTCCTTTTCACGGGAGGGCACCCCCTGGAAGCCAGGGACAAGCGACGTCCGCGGCTTCTTCCAAAACTGCAGGCACACAGGCCGTCGCGGAAAGCCCCGGGCAAGCCAGCACCACTCAAAGGGGATGAGTCCGCACCTGGCCCAGCAGTGCTGATGAGCCCTGGTCTCCGCCCCTGGTAGGAGCCTGACCCGGCCCACCCGACTCTGCCTGCACACAGGTGCACTTCCTAGGGCCACCACTAGGGGTCGCTGGTGAGTGGTTCGTGGAAACTCAGCCCCCACGGGGCTGGGGCCACCTCTGCACCCATGGGGGTACGGGATTGTCTTCCCCCATCGGGGAAAGGGGCGCTCTTCCCCTTTGTGGAAGCCCAAATCTTCCTCAGGGCACCCGCCTGCACCCTCCTCTCGCACGCACAGCCCCAGCGTCTGGGCCCTGAGCCCACAGACGCCCTACACGGAGGGCTGGTGTGCCTATCAGGGGAGGGCACCCCCTGTAAACCAGGGACAAGCGGCGACCGCGGCCTCTTCCAAAACTGCAGGCACACAGGCCGGCGCGGAAATCCCCAGGAAGCCAGCACCACACAAAGGGAAGAGTCCGCACCTGGCCCAGCAGCGCTGATGGGCCTCAGGCTCCGCCCCTGGCCGGAGCCTGACCCCGCCCACTCCACTCTGGCTGCGCACAGCTGCACTTCCTAGTGCCGTCACTAGAGGGCGCTGGTGAGTGGGTTCGGTTACCCTCCGCCCCCACGAGGCTGGGGCCACCTCTGCACCCATGGGGGTACGGAACTTTCCTCCCCCATGGTGGAAAGGGGCTCTCTACCCTCGGGGGAAGCCCAAATCTTCCTCCCGATGCACGCCTGCACCCTCCTCTAGCACACACAGCCCCAGCGGCGGGGTGTGCGCCCGCACACACCCTAGACGGAGGGCCGGGGTCCCGGTCAGGGGAGGGCACCCCTTGGAAGCCAGGGACAAGCAGCGACCAAGGCCTCTTACAAAACTGCAAGCACAAAGGCCAGCTCAAAAGCTCCGGGCAAGCCAGCACCACTCAAAGGGGACGAGTCGGCACCTGGCCCAGCCCCGCTGATGAGCCCCAGGCTCCGCCCCTGGCCGAGAGCCTGACCCCGCCCACCCGACTCTGGCTGCGCACAGGTGCACTTCCTAGGGCCGCCGCTAGGGGGCGCTGATGAGGGGGTTCGGGAACCCTCCGCCCCACCGGGCTGGGGCCACCTCTGCACCCACGGGGGTACGGAACTTTCCTCCCCCATGGGGGAACGGGTCTCTCTTCCCCTCAGGGAGAAGCCCAAATATTCCTCCCGAGGCACGCCTGCACTCTACTCTCCCACTCACAGCCCCAGCGACGGGGCCGTGCGCCCGCAGACGCCCTAGACGGAGGGCCAGGGTCCCTGTCAGGGGAGGGCACCCCCTAAAGCCAGGGACAAGCGGCGAACGCGACCTCTTCCAAAACTGCTAGCACACAGTTGGCGCGGAAAGCCACGGGCAAGCCAGCACCACTCATATGGGAAGAGTCCGCACCTAGCCAGCAGCACTGATGAGCCCCAGGCTCCGCCACTGGCCGAAGCCTGACCCCGCCCACCCGACTCTTGGTGCGCACAGGTGCACTTCCTAGGGCCGCAGCTAGGGGGCGCTGGTGAGGGGGTTCGGGTACCCTCAGCCCCCACAGTGCTGGGGCCACCACTGCACCCATGGGGGTATGGGATTGTCTTCATCCATGGGGGAACGAGTCCCTCTTCCCCTTCGCAGAAGCCCAGATCTTCCTCCCGGCACAAGCCTGCACCCTCCTCTCGCACTCACAGCCCCAGCCGCGGGGCCGTGCGCCCACAGACGCCCGAGAAGGAGTGCCGGGGTCCCTGTCAGTGGAGGGCACCCCCTGTAAGCCAGGGAGAACCGGCGACCGCCGCCACTTCCAAAACTGCAGGCACACAGGCCGGCGCAGAATGCCCTGGGCAAGCCAGCACCACTCAAAGGGGAAGAGTCCGCACCTGGCCCAGCAGCGATCATGAGCCCCAGGCTCCGCCCCTGGCCAGAGCCAGAACCCGCCCACCCAACTCTGGCTGCGCACAGGTGCACTTCCTAGGGCCGCCGCAAGGGAGCGCTGGTGAGGGGGTTCTGGGACCCTCCGCCCCCACCGAGCTGGGGCCACATTTGCACTCATGGGGGTACGGAACTTTCCTCCCCCATGGGGGAACGGGGCTGTCTTCCCCTCGGGGGAAGCCCAAATCTTCCTCCCGGTGCACGCCAGCACCCTCCTCTCAAACTCACAGCCCCAGCGACGGGGCCTTGTCCCCTCAGACGCCCTAGACGGAGGCCAGCGTCCCTGTCAGTGGAGGGCACCCCCTGTAAGCCAGGGACAAGCGGCGGCCGCGGCCTCTTCCAAAGCTGCAGGCACACAGGCCGGCGCGGAAAGCCCCTGGCAAGCCAGCACCACTCAAAGGGGAAGAGTCCTCACCTGGCCCAGCATTGCTGATGAGCCCCAGGCTCCGCCCCTGGCCGGAGCCTGTACCCGCCCACCCGACTCTGGCTGCGCAAATGTGCACTTCCTAGGGCCGCCGTTTGGGGGCGCTGGTGATGGGGTTCGGGGACCCTCAAACCCCACGGGGCTGGGGCCACCAGTGCACCCATGGGGGAACGGGATTGTCTTCCACCATGGGGGAACGGGGTCCTGTTCCCCTTCGCGGAAGCCCAAATCTTCCTCCCGGGGCACGCCTGCACAATCCTCTCGCACTAACAGCCCCATTGGCGGGGCCGTGCGCCCGCAGACACCCTAGATGGAGGACCAGGATCCCTGTCAGGGGAGGGCACCCCCTGTAAGCCAGGGACAAGCGGCGACCGCGGCCTCTTCCTAAACTGCAAGCACACAGGCCGGCGCGGAAAAAACCCCGGACAACCCAGCACCACTCAAAGGGGAAGAGTCTGCACCCAGCCAAGCAGGGCTGATGAGCCCAAGGCTTCGCCCCGGCGGGAGCCTGACCCCGCCCACCCGACTCTGGCTGCCCACAGGTGCACTTCCTAGGGCCACCATTAGGGGCGCTGGTGAGGGGTTACGGGGACCCTCTGCCCACACCGGGCTGTGGCCACCTCTGCACTCATGGGGTTACAGAACTTTCCTCCCCCATGGGGAACGGGGCCCTCTTCCCCTTCGCTGAAGCCCAAACCTTTTTCCCATGGCACGCCTGCACCCTCCTCTCGCACTCACAGCCCCAGCGGCGTGGCCATGCGCTCGCAGACGCCCTACACGGAGGGCCGCAGTCCCTGTCAGGGGAGGGCACCCCCTGTAAGCAAGGGACAAGCGGCGACCGCGGCCTCTTCGAAAACTGCAGGCACACAGTTGGCGCGGAAAGCCCCTGGCAAGCCAGCACCACTCAAAGGGGAAGAGTCCGCACCTAGCCTGCAGCGCTGATGAGCCCCAGGCTCCGCCCCTGGCCGGAGCCTGATCCCGCCCACCCGACTCTGGCTGCCCACAGTTGCACTTCCTAGGGCCGCCGCTAGGGGGCACTGGTGAGAGGGTTCGGGGACCCTCAGCCCCCACGGGGCTGGGGCCACCTCTGCACTCATGGGGTTACAGAACTTTCCTCCCCCATGGGGGAACGGGGCTCTCTTCCCCTTGGGAGAAGCCCAAATCATCCTCCTGGGGCATGCCTGCACCCTCCTCTCGCACTCACAGCCCCAGAGTTGGGGCTGTGAGCCTGCGGACGCCCTAGATGGAGGGTCTTAGTCCCTGTCAGGGGAGGGCACCCCCTGTAACCCAGGGACAAAAGGCGACCATGGCCTCATCCAAAACTGCAGGCACACAGGCCGGCGCGGAAAAAAGCCCCGGGCAAGATAGGAACACTCAAAGGGGAAGAGTCCGCACCTGGCCCAGCAGCGCTGATGAGCCCCAGGCTCCGCCCCGGCCTTTTTATTATTATTATTTTTTAATAGAGGCATGTTTTATGTATTTATTTGTTTGTTTGTTTGTTTTGTTTATACATGCACTGGGTACAGTCAGAAGTGCGGGAGGGTGATATAATTCACCATAGCCAGAGCCGGGAGCAGAGAAGGCAGAAGGACCGAAGTACACTGCTGAGGGGAGCAGCGGGCAGCAGGACAGTTCTGTGCACCATGTGGGACCCTCCTCCAGTGGCCGGGGTGCAGCCGGGGATCGAACCTGCGCCACAGAGGCCGCGGGCAGCTTCAAAACCCAGCGCTTATCCGCTGCGCCACCGGGGAGGCCCAAGAACAATCTCATAGTTTTGAGGACAATAATACAAATTAATTACACACATAAAATGAACTTGTAATTACTGAGCATAACCAATGGAAATTCAACATAAAAACTGCTGTTGTGCATGTACAGAAGAAAACAAAAAGAAAAGAGAAAACACTAGATAGATGACTGATTGATGATAGAGGGATGGATGTATAGATCAATCAATCGATCGATCGTGGGCCAATTGATAAACAAAGACAAGAGATATAGATGAATGTGGTAAAGTTTCTAAACAAAAGGTTAGAAAGAATCTTCTAAAATTCTAGAGATCTTTCAGAAAATTTTGATCCCTTGTAGAGAAGCACATAAAGTCACACCTTCTTGTTGATATTAGATGCAGGACTCCCTCGTGGCGCAAGGGCATAAGACACAACCTATGAAGCTATCCGCTGTCATGCATCACAAGTTCTATCTCTGGCCAGGGAGCTTCCCATATGGTTTAGCAGACCTCTCCTGTCTCTCTGCTGCTCCCCTCAGCAATGTATTTCATCAGTCTGACTGTTCTGTTCCCCACTCTGTCTCTGGTGAATCCTCTCACCCCTTGAGTTTCTGGCATGTACCCCAGCTCTTATGGACATGTTTCATTTTGTGGCTTCTATAGGAATTCTTTGTGAAAGTTGAATTTGACCTGAAGCAAGAAAAAAGAACCTGCTGCTTTGTTTGTGGGGTTCCAGAGACATCCAAAGAGGGTGAGGAAGCTTGCCTCCATTGGCAGGACTCGACAACTGGGGAAAAAAAAAGTTCTGGTAACCTGGAGAATAGGAAACTCCAGGTGGAAACCAACTTTGTTTCTGAAGCCTACACGGACTAGATGTCAAGAGTTCACTCTGATCTTATATGGAGTTTTCCAGCAAAGTTAGCTGGAATTGCTGTTTGGTTACTCTGCCTTGTGATTTTATGCAAAAATAAGTAAATTGGTCTGAGAGTATATTCAGATTGCAAATATTTTGCTGTACTATTGTATAAAATTGGGTCAAAGTGGAGAAAACTTGTTTTTGGAAAAGTTAAACCGGACCTCCCTGGTGGTGCAGGGTGTTAAAGACAGCATTATCGAACTATTGCCAGCCACTGAAGCATGAGTTTGATACCCGGCTGGCCAGGGAGCTACCCACATGGCACTGCAGACCTCTTCTGCCTTGCCTGCTGCTCCCCTCAGCAGTGTATTTCAGTAGATCTTCCTGTTCTGCTCCCCACTCTCTCTGGTGAATCTTCTCACCCCCACCCCCATGGACTGAGTAATTTCCAGGAATGAAGGACTATCATACTAGACACGTACGGACAACACTGGCAGCTGATTGTTATTCTCTAGCATATACTAAAATCCTGAGATTGGGGTTTAAAATACAAAAAATAGTGAGTGTCTATAAGAAAATGTGTGCCTATCGGTACTTATATACAACATTTTATTTACTTTTAAATTCTTAAATTGCAACTGCTTTGGTCTAACAACTGTTGAGCAACATCTCATCCCTACTTCCTCAGGGCAGTGGAGCAGCATTTTATGACAGCAACACCAAGCCCTAGGCCCTGGTCTTAGATTACTGTCCATCGCAAGGGCCAACTTGGCTGGGACCTTAAAACACTGAACATGGGGTCCCTCCTGGAGGCGCAAGGGCTTAAGGCACAACCTATGAAGCTGTCTGCAGCCACCGCAGCAGGAGCTGGATCCCCCGGTCGGCCAGGGAGCTTCCTACATGGTGCAGCAGACCTCTCCTGACCCACCCACTGTTCCCCTCAGTGGTGTACTCCGGTCAATCTGCATGTTCTGTTCCCCACTCTGTCTCTGGTGAATCCTCTCTCTCTCTCACACACACACACACACACACACACCCCTCTGGCCGTTATTCCAGCTCTTGCATGCATAAATAAATAAATATTAAAAAAAAACACTGAACATGGGGGAGAGGGTATGTTACTGTTTCATTACCTACAGGACCACTTTGGATTCCAGCAGAAAAGGACCCATCTTATTCCAGAGCTCCAGCCATTAGCCATCTAGCTGGCACCTGGGATGCCACCTATGTAGGCTGACAGGAGAAACGAGGACCCTTCCCACTGACTGTGCTGTTCTCCAGAACCTCAGATCAAGACTCGGTGCCCTTCAGGCTGTTGTACGCTGACATGATGGACATCAACAAGCCCCCTAGACACCACCAACTCTGTTGTGTTTTGTTGTGACACTGCTCTACCAAACTCCTATTCTGATGTCACGGGCCTTAGAGACAAACTATAAGGACAACAGACGGTAAAATTGTCAAGAGATCAGCTAAAAACTGTACAGACCCAACTGTCTTAGCCCTGTGACTGGACCTGTACATCCATCTGTGTAACTCCATTTGTATATAAGCAGACTCAGGCTACATGGAAACATATTAAGCTACAATTTCAAGGAAATGTAAATATGTCTGAGCAAATGCAACACTTGCAACAAAATACACAGGGGACATTTGTTAAATGCTTATCAGCAGTAGGAGGGAAATATGTTGTAAATTTAATGATGGGGTTTAGCCAATTTAAATAAACTGAACTATGTAAAAGCTTTGGGAATTATCTTCATGTTAATTGCACTAATCCTTATTTTTGCATATCTGTTACTTTAAATCATCTTCTACAAAAGTAAAGGAAGAAGCATGTGGGAGTGAAAACAACTGAATGTTGCTGACATAGTCATTGTCAAGGCTACACTAAAAAACAAAACAAAAAAAGGGTACCTCCCTGCTGGTGCAAGGGGTTGAGACGCAACCTATGAAGCTGTCTAATGCCAGTGAACAGAGTTTGATCTCCACCCAGGGGGTTACCCACATGGCACAGCAGACCTCTCCAGACACCCCGCTGCTCCCCTCAGCAGTGTATTTCCATTAGTCCACCTGTTCTGTTCTCCACTCTGGTGAATTGTCTCATTCCCCCACACTTCTGGCCTGTACCCCAGTTCTTGAATGCATAAATAAATAATTTTTTTTAAAAGGGGGGGAGATGTGGAGACCCCTATGGCATAAAGTGTTGAGTCAAGGAAACTATCACGGTCATGGCTGAAAGACTGGGCATGGCTAAAAGATGGATCAGCCCAGGTCAAAAGATTGGCCCTCCTACAGATCACAGATCAGGATGTTGTGTCAGCGAAACCAGGCCTGTGAGAGAAACTAGATTAGAAGATAGAACAGAATAATCTGATACCGCAGAACCTTGGCTGTGCATGTGTGCCAGAATAACGCTGAATACTAAGGAACAAAAGTATAATCCACTGTTTTGTAACTAACCTAGGAGGTGGTCTGTCTCCATAAATCTGAGTTGTTCTGGGTGCTCCGGACAACTGAGCCAGAATGAGAAGCCTTGTGTCCCCTGTGCATGTTTTCTTCTCCCTGTTGTTTGCTTTCTATTTAGTTCTATGCATTGAGACGTTGTGCCATTGGTGTTGGCGAGCATCTCTTTGGAGTGCTCCTCTAGGTGTGTCGGAAACAGTTTACCAGACTGAGGCTAGCACTGGTAGGCCAAAACTCCACCAGAGTGTTGATGCTGTATTGCTGGGCACTGTCCCTTACAGTTCCCTCCCTCTGTATTTACTTAGTTCCAACAGGGAATCAGTTAGTTGGTGATTTTGTTCTGGTCATGAGGGGGTACCAGAGACCTGTCCTTGCTGACCTTTGCTTTTTCCCAGTGGTTCTCGGCTGGCCTTAGGCTATTTGTAGGTCTTCGTGGAGTCCAAGTCTTCCTCTGATGGCGCCCGGAGCCATTCGATCACCTCTGTGGTGATTTCATCACCGTTCTCCACAGTTCCCATTTGTGGGGTGCGGTTCCTGAAATTGTTCCTCTCTACTCAGTGTCCCAATTGATCTGTAGTTTGTTCTTGCTGGGTTTTTTTTTTCCTTCTTTCCGTTGGTCAGAGAGTGCCTATTCAGTGGGAGGAGGAGGTAGCAGGGTTCTGACTCTTTCCCTTTTTTTAAAAAAAGAAATAATAAAACTTCTCCTTGGAAGAGACTAAAAGTCTCTGTCTTGTGGGGAAACTCACTGTGTATGTGAAAGGGGAAATCTGGTGAAACTTTACTCAGATGTGACCCGAGAACTCCAACTATGACCCCAACACCTCTCCAAAATATCACTCCTCACCAATGTCAATGTTACAAAAACAAGCAAAGTCACAGAGAAACAGTCAGCAAGAGGCACATCAAAGAGAACTGGCTGTAACTGAATGAGGCAATATGGATTATGGAACATAAAATGTACATTAGGAAAATCTAATGAAATTAAGCACAGAGTTTGGTAATTGTGTCAATATTGCTTCATTAGCTGTAAAAAAAATACAAAAAAAAATCATGTAAGATGTTAAAGTGGAAATGATGTGGGATAAATAAGAACTGTACTATCTTTGCAACTTTTCTGTAAATTTAACAGTATTCATTAAATGGTATATATTTTTTAATGTCCTCAATACTAAATAGGTTGTAAAAGGAAAAAACAATCTACTTTCCTGTTTACCCAGGTTTTGTTATCCAGAGGCTGGAGAGAGGGATTCTGGGGAGAAAAGCTGGAAACCTCACACCCACGGCATTCCCCCGAGTCTCCTCTCCTCTGAGCCCTGCTTCTCTGAATCCTCACAGAGCATCTCACCACCAGGATGCTGCCCTCCAGGACCCCCAACTCTTCCCATTTCAGAATGGGCCGTGTCCTTGCAGCTCCACCAGAATCTGAAATATTCCACCAGAATCGGGAAACAGTCAGACACCCCTTTTTATACCAGGGTTGCCCTATAACAGTTTGGCTCAGTAAAGAAAGGGGGAGCCAAGCTAAACTTTCTCCAAGGAAGGGAAAATTCATTGCACCCCCAGGCGAGCTTCGGGGTCCCAAGAAGGGTGGGGGGTCCCTGAAGTCGTGCCCGTTGTGGGGGGAGATGTCATTTTATAGGGTGAGGAGAGGTTAGGCAGGAAAACTGGGTTTGCGGGGGGGGGGAAACAGGTTTAGGGGGGACAAAGTGTTTTTTTTTTTTTTTTTTCATGGAGCCGAATTGCTTTCTCCTGCTTATGGCTTCAGTTTCGGTTTGATGGAATCAGGGATACTGGTGTCAGGATCTTGTTGTTTGTATGTGGGCTTCCTCATTCCTGGTCCCTGCATCAACCTTTCATACCAGCCTTTTGTTGAAAAGGGCCAATGGTTCTTTCTTTGGCTACTTTCTGCTGGACAGCGGCAAAGACCAGGGTGGGGGCTCAGGGCTGGTTATGAGATAGTCTTTGCAGGGACGCAAGGATATGGGTGGAGAAGGAGTTGGTTAAAGGTGGTATGGGACAGATCTTGGATCGGGTGTTGGATGAAACAGAGTAAGCATGGGGCAAAAAGAAAAAAAAAATAGGAGATTAGGATAAGTGGCCCTATGAGTGGTAATGCTTTGCTCGAGGCTGTGTTGATCTGAAATTGCCAGGCATAGACAGAAGAAAGGGAAGTGGCTTGAAGAGATGGGATTAGAAACAGAGGAAGGAGAGGAGCCTCCCAGGAGGTGCAGCAGTGGACAGTTGAGCGCTGGATTGCCAAGCTGCCCGCAGCCTCTACAGCACCGGTTCAATTCCTGGCCTCAAAGCGAGGGTCCCACAAGCGGGCAGACCTCTCCTGCCGCCCACTGCTCCCCTCAGTAATGTGCTTTGTCAAGTCTGCCTGTTCAGCTTTTCGCTTTGTCTCTGGTGAGTTCTCTCACCCTCCTGTGCTTCTGACTGTACCCAGTGCTTGCATAAATAAATCTTAAAAAAAAACAGAGGAAGGTGAATCAGAGGGCCTCTACTTTATAGGCTGAGTGGGATGTGGACCAGGGGCGCAGTGATGTGTACCCGAGTTGGGCCCATGTGCTCGCATACATACTGCTTGTCCACAGGGACTGGTTTGACCCTGCAAAGCTTATGCCAGGACTTGTTGCCCAAGACCTTGACAGCCGTTGGTGTAGTCAGGATGATCATGTGTGGACCCATCCACTTTGGCAGAAGTTGTTTTGGAGAGATGGCTTTCAGAAGAACCCGGTCTCCAGGGCACAGCAGGTTGACAGGTGCATCAGGGGACAGAAGCACAGGTTGTGGCAGACAACAGTCTGCGTATTCTTGGAGCAGCTGTCTGAGCAAAGAGAAATATGAAAATATCCAGCCAATGTGTCGGTTGGACAGGGAGTTCATGGTTAGTAAGAAGAGGTCTGCCATACATCCGTTCAGGCGGGGTCAGGAACAAGGGCCACAGGGAGTGGCTCGGAGGTGCTCTAAAGCCAGTGTGAGCAGCTCTACCCAGGATTTACGCAGCTCAGTGGAGAGTTTGGTTAGGTGATCTCTGGTAAGACCATTCACCCGATCTACCTTACCAGAGGATTGCGGTCCGGAGGGAATGTGTAGTTTCCATGTGATGCCCAGGGAGGAGACCTGTGGAGTAATCTTTGAGATAAAGGCAAGTCCATTGTCAGACTGGTGATGGTGTCCACCATAGTAAGAAGTGGGTGTTATCTGCGTTAGGGAGTGTGACACACTTGAGGCCTGGCATGATTGAGAGTTGAGGATTGGGAGAGGGAGATGAGATAAGAGGGTCTTTGACAAAGAGAGTAGAATCTAACAGACAAGAAGGTGATGGAGGGGAGAGAGCCTGTTGAATGAGCAGGTCCTGGAGCCTAGGTGGAGAACTAACGTTTACAGGTTGGCCCAGTGTGGGTTTTAAGGCCTGTCTAGCGAGACAAGCAGCTGCCACAAGTGCACGCAGGCAGGGCTGCCATCCTCTTACAGTGGGATCCATTTTTTTTAGAGAAATAAGCAACTGTTAGCTGGACTGGCCCAGGTTGGTCCAGATTCCCTAGAGCAATGCCATGTTGCTCATCTGTCCATAACAGGAATGGCTTTCCCGGGTCTGGGAGAGAGAAGGCTCATCTCAGAGAGCGTTGTATGGATAAAGCAGAAAAAACGGGGTGTAGAAACAAAGAAAAGCTTAATCATGATCACTGGGCCTACTAGGGGCAGCATCCATGGCAGTAAGGGAGAGCTTGTCCACGTTTGGTTGTACTGGCCCCAGCTTCGGCTGACAAAGTATCTATCAGAGGGGGCTTTGCTGGTCAGATGAGCAAGCCCATGAATGTGTTGAAAGAGGGGGAGACACCTGAGTACACACAGATTCTCACCAAAATCTCCCTCTCAGACATTCAACACTTTATTTTGCTTTCTTTCTTATGCCATTTCATTTTACTCATCCTGCTTTACATTATCTTAAGGCCCTTCAGAATATCCCTCTTCCATACATTTTTTTTTCAAACACACATACCTCACCTCACTTGCATTTACTAGACTTAGCTAAACCTTAGTTTTAGAAGAGAATTGAACACCATCTAAACAATTATGAAAAAGCACAAATTTAAGATAGATAGCCCCTGTAGCTTTTCGTTCCTGTACCCAGTGATTTAATTGGCAGAGACCGGTGTCCCAAGCGTGCATCTGTTGGGTGATATTAATGTTTCCAATTTGGCTAAGGTCACACTGGGGGGTTTGAATCCAGGGAGGAGGAGGGGTGGTGGCCATCTGGAGAGGATTTTTAAAAGGAGAAATTCCAGCTGGGCTGACACTGTGTAAGAATCCCAAGCTGCAAAATCCCTCCTGCACGTACTCCATGACAAGTTGCAGCTTCGGCCCAGGGGACACAGGACACCTAGGTGTGCTCGCTGGGGGACTGAGATTGATCATAGCCTAGGCTTCGAGGAGCAGGAAGATTTGCGGATTTTCCAGCTGAGCAGGTCGTGGTGGAGTAGGGCTGCTCTGTGAATAACCTCTGCCCACCTTGGAGAGTCCCGTTTGGATTCTAATATACTGGTCCCCGAGTCTTTCTTAAGGGGAGCTAGAGAGCCTCTCTATCTGCTACTTGCAATCTGCACGTTTTACCACCTGGGGCCAAGCCTTTGCAAGAGCTCCTGCATCCTCTGCACCATCCGTGTGCCCAGGGGTGAGCAGCAGGTCTCTCCTACCAAGGGGGCAGAACCTAAGATGGGCGAGAGAGGTCCAGGGTTCCCCGCCTCTGGCCCTGGGGCCACTGGAGGCTCTGCCCACACAGCCCCACACACCTCTCCTGGTCCTGTACCTGCTCACCTCTCCCCAACCCTTCCACACCATACCCCTCACCCACTCTCCTCCCCTCCAGGTGCTTCACCAGTTTTGTTGCCCGCCTGGCCCTTCACCTGCTCTGCTCCAGGGACATCTGTGCGCCAGGGACATCTGTGCTGCTCAGACTTCTGTGCTGCAGTCCTGTGAGTCTCATGCTGCTCCTGGCCCCTCTGACTGGGCCCAGCCCCTGGGCCTCTCCAGCGCCTCAACCTTCCCTGGTGTACTCCTGTTCCCCATGGCCAATGAGTGGTAGTGCTTTGGGGGTGGGTGTCTTCTGCCAGCTATGGCGCTATTTTCAATCTTTGTTGCTCTCCAGTTCCAATGCTGCACAGCAGCAACAAAATTCCAGGATAATTTTGAAAAATCTATCTCTGGCCCTGATGATTGCTGAAGGGGCCACTGCACTGGAAGGCCAGCCACGTCTTGGGGGATGTCTTAGGGTGGTGCTGCAGGCCTGGGGAGCTGGACATATTGTGTTGGCCCTGCTTTCCTGGTCCCTCTCCAGCTGGGGGCCTGTCTCAGTGGTGCCGCCGTGCTCCCCAGCGTCCTCCAGCTGGAGGACTGACACCGAGGTGCTGCTGTGCTCCCCGGCATCCTCCTGATGGGGTCTGGCCACAGAGGCGCTGGTGTCCCCCCAGGTGTCCTCCAGCTCTGGGCCTAGCATGGAGGGTCTGCCCTTTGGGGTGTCCTCTAGCAGGGGGCCTGGCCCTGTGGCAGTGGTGTGCTTCTGGGTGTCCTCCAGCTCAGGGACCTGGCGGAGATGACCCTGTTGCCCGGGGTGGCATCCTTTCCCCTCTTTTGGACTTCCAGCTTTCGCAGGATACCTGGCCTTCGGGCATTCCCCAAAACTTCAGGCTGCGGGAGGGGGGCGGGTGGGCATTCTTTCCGCTCTTTTGCACTGGGTGCTTTCGCAGGATAACTGGCTTGGTGTATTTCCCGAAACCTCGGGTCACCAGGCTCCCGGAAGTTAACGCACTCCGGCACCTGGAAAGTGACGCGCCTCGGCCGCTCCCCCCCTCCTCCTCATAGTCCTCCTCCCCCGCCTGCATCCTGGAGTGGAGGATCAGGTAGGTGGTCATGACCTCATCCTACTTGTTAGCGTCTTGGAGTCTTGTAGTTCTCAGTGGCTTTTCAAGATTCTATTGAGCTTTACATGCATTGCAGCACCAGGTACATGGCAGGCTGGGGTGCCAGGGGGCCAAGAGGCCGGCTGGCCTCCAAGCCTAAGTCTTCACCTGGGCTTTCTGGCTTCTTTTTCTCCCCTTCTCTCTCTCTCTGTCTCTTTGTCTCTCTCCTGCTTCTGCTTCTCTTGGTGACTATCTCTCAGGACTCCTCATGGACCACAGAAGTAAAGAAGACAGTTTGTTACAATGTAACAACTGCAGGTGCCCCATCATGCAGGGCAGTCCTGATGGTGGGAAGGCAGAAAGCCTGAAAACCATATGGTCCTACATCAGTCCTGCCAATCTGTCTCTGGTGAATCCTCTCACCCTCCCTGGCAACTGTCGTCCCTGTGTTCTGGGTGACAACAGCATGTGCCCAGTGCCCAGTTGAAGCCCTGGACGCTGATCCGAAGTCTACCAGCCTGACTTTTCCCTCTCGGTCAGCACTCACCAGCCCTGACTGTGCTCACTGCCTTTGCGCTACCTCCACTGACAACTGACTCTCCTACGATATTAATAAATGTACTAGTACTAATAGTACTCAAGTACTCACTAAACCTCACTAAATACTGACGATGCTAACTTAACTCAACCAGCGATACTATCTTCACTCTCTTTACTAGCAATACTAACTACACTACAAATACTATGGGTATAAATTTCTATTTTCCTGTGTTTTCCTAATCTTAAAATCTGACTGTTTATTGTAAAATTGCTAAGTTACTTTGGACTTCTAATAATCTATACAGGACACTTAATGGTTGAGAAAACTTCCAAATTGCTTATCGGGTCTGTGTAAAGTTTTGTTAAAACTACTTAGCCTGCTAAAACTATAGAGTGAAAATTTCAGCTCTTACGAGTTAAATTCCAAACCTAAGATTTCTTTTTTTTTAAATATTTATTTATTTATTTATACAAGTACTGGGTACAGTCAGAAGCGCAGGAGGGTGAGAGATTTCACCAACAGCCAGAGGGGAGAGCAGAGCAGGCAGACCAACCAAGTATACTGCTGAGGGAGCAGCGGGTGGCAGGAGAGGTCTGAGCGCCATGTGGGCACTTGAACGGCAGCCGAGAATCGAACAGCCAGCCACGCAACCCACCAGTGCTCAACTGCTGTGCCCACGGGGGAGGCCCCAAAATCAGATTTCTAGTGAGAGTCCAGGAATAAGCGACTATAAAATAAGATCTTAATGTGTCTCTTCTCCTGTATATCTCATGGTTTAAAAAAAAAAGTTAAAGCCAACAAGTCACTCTAAAAATATAAATTTGAGGGCCTCCCCTAGTGGCCCAGTCATTTGAGCGTAGTGTTGTGAAGCTGTCCACAAGCTCTGCAGTGCAGTTCGATCCGGCTGGCTAACGAGGGTCCCA
>NW_023601433.1:18781651-18855490 GCF_014898055.3 Talpa occidentalis
ATCCCATACCCCGTGGGTGCAGGTGTGGCCCCAGCCTTGTGGGTCGGAGGGTCCCCGAGCCCCCTCACCAGCCCCTATAGCAGCGGCCCTAGGAAGTGCACCTGTGCGCAGCCAGAGTCTGGGTGGGCGCGGTCAGGCTCCGGCCAGGGGCGGAGCCTGGGGCTCATCAGCGCTGCTGGGCCAGGTGCGGACTCTTCCCCTTTGAGTGGTGCTGGCTTGCCCGCGGTTTTTTTTTTTCCGCGCCGGTCTGTGTGCCTGCAGTTTTGGAAGATGCCGCTGTCGCTGCTTGTCCCTGGCTTACAGGGTGTCCCGACCCTCGGGATTCGGAGGCACGGAAAGAGAAGGGCTGAGGATTGAATGAGGGGCTTGACAAATTGACGCTAGCGTTTGCTTTTTTATTTTTCCTTTTTCCTTTTCCTACTTTACATGTTTTTTCCTTCCCTGTCCTACTACCTTCCCTGGCTTTCTCTATGCTCCTCTCTCAGTACGTTTCTCAGTATTCTCTCTCAAACTCTCTACACAGTATCCTTTCCACAGTCTCCTTCTCCTCTATGCAGTCTCTCTCCTTATCCTCTACGCAGTCTCTCTCCTTATCCTCCACGCAGTCTCCCTCCTTATCCTCTACGCAGTCTCTCTCCTTATCCTCTACGCAGTCTCTCCAGTCTCTCCGTGGTTCCCTTCTTATCCCCCCTCGCTCCTCCCCTCGTACCTCTCAGTCCCACGTGATTTTCAGGAAACGCAGTTGTTTCTCCGATGGCAAAACAGGAATCGAAACCTAACTTGCGAGCATGCGCAACACGGCACATGCTCCATGCTGCTCCGGACATTTGCGAGCATGCGCAACACAGCACATGATCCATGCGGCTCTGGACATCTCCCCCTTTTTTCTTTTAAATGAGATACCTGGCCTGTCTTAGGTTGGCCTATCCCGTAACCAGCCTTACCCGTCTTTGCTAATCCGGCGCACTTGGTCTGGATCGCTGATTTAGTTTGGTCTGGACGGGCTACGCTCTTACCCGTCTTTGGCTCACAGGTTCTCTAGGGCTAAGTTGACCCATCCAGATGCTACTAGGGAGTACTGGTCAAGTACCATGGTGCCAAGTACTTGCCTGATGACAATAGCACGTTTTTTTTTTTTTTTTCGCTTCCGTACCGACGGAGAAACCATATGCCGAATGCACAAACAGCAACTCTGGGAGGAGTCCTCTAAACCAGGCAATGAGACCCTTACTCGAAACAGGGTAACCCGAGTGTTGTCAACAGTTATGAGCTGTCTCGCCAATTGAGAGGTCAGGTTCAGGAGCTGGTGGTTCTAAGGTCCTCTGATTACACTATTTAACCTATTTACTTCCATGAACATATTTTTCACCATAACAGGAATTACACAAATAAAACTGTACAAAAAGGTACAATGCATGTGAGTGGTTAACAAAAGTGTGTCTATCTCTTCTTACATGAGCTAACTGCTGACTAAGCATAAAAAGTCCATTCTGCAAATATCCATTCATATATTACTGTGTTGACAACGCAGAAGCAACACCGGCAGCTAAATTGTCCATAGTGTCTGTATTTACAGCAGGTTAAGTGATAGCAACGGCGGCAGCAGCCGCAGCCGCAGCCTCTGCTATTGAAACGGCAACAATAGCTGCAGTGATGCTAAAATCACGTCTCCTCCTAGGTAGAACAGGGGAAAGGTGTGCAGAAACATCCACAGGCATGACTAAAATAGAAGGTAGACAACGATCATCGCTCTCTCCGCACTCCGGGCCCAGGAGGCAGAGAGGGGGCAAGTCTCCGCTGAACAGCTCAACCCAGTGGCATCTCCTGCATTATTGGGGAGGACAAAAAAGAAAGGAGGGGACAGACAGACAGCAGCAGACAAACTCTATAATCTATTATTCTGAATACTAACAAATTATTCAATGGTAGACCTAATGTTTACAGAATAAATGCCATTAAATAATTTCACCTCACCCTGGCCCAACGGGGCACTATCCAATGGCTTGGAAGCCAGACCAATAGTAAGATTAGTGGCAAATACTTGCGGAAAAGTGGAATCATGATGATCAATGAGGAGCAAAAACGGCAGCTGATGCACAATCGCCCATCGTACTAACATCTGGGACGCTTGTGTCATCAAAGTTAGCAGGGTCAGGTATACTGACAAACCGAACCAATCGAGCAGGAACCCATCGGGGTGCTTCTGCATCCTGTGGGAAAAGACAAATGCTGCCTGGCAGCTGTATTAATACTTGTGCGGGTGGTTGCCACTCATTATTAACTGGGTCCTTCCATCTCGCTTGCAGCATCGTGACCTGCCGAGGGTCTGGCGACAAGTGCCGATCAGCAGCTGACCGCCCCTGAATATCTAGGGTCAAAAAATTAAGGGTAAAGAGAGCTGTAGTCAAACGGTCCCTGGGGGAGTGTTCTCCCCCTGTTTGTTTTAAAAGCATAGTTTTCAGAGAACCATGAGCACGTTCAACTATACCCTGCCCCTGCAGATTGTATGGAATTCCTGTTTTGTGCACAATGCGATGGACCGCACAAAAGGAGGCAAAAGCCTTACTGGTATAACCAGGACCGTTATCTGTCTTAATGACACGTGGGCGGCCCATTACCGCAAACGCATGTAGCAAATGTGTGCGGACATCAGAAGTCTTTTCACCGCAATGTGGAGAGGCGAAAAGAAAACCAGAGAATGTGTCGACGGAGACATGGACCAGGCTCTGTCGTCCAAAAGAGGGTACATGAGTCACATCGGTTTGCCAAATATGGTTAGGGAGGATGCCCGGGGGTTAACTCCTGGGGGAGGCACAGCTGCTGGAGCAAAAGGTGCACACTTGTGACAAGTACGAACAATGTCACAAGCTTGACGACGAGTCAACCGTAACGACCTTTAAGTGACGTGGTGTTGGTGTGCAAGACTGCATGTTCTTCCATAGCACTCTGAAGTGCTGGACAAATTAGATGTCCCCTAGTAAGAGAGTCAGCTGCGGCATTGCCAGCCGCTAAAGGTCCTGGCAATGGAAGATGACCTCTGATGTGACCCACAAAAAGGTGATGAGTCCTCTTACAAATCAGTGTTTTGCAACTGATGAAAGAGGGGTGCAATGGAGCTGTGAACAGAAATATGAGCAACGGTTTCCAAAACATTTAAAGCATGTACCAAATATTTGCTGTCAGAATACAAATTGATAGGTTCTTGTGAGTAGGTCTCGAGAGCCGAGAGGACGGCGGTCGCCTCAACGACTTGGGCCGAACCACTGGGCACCGAGACCACCTTCCGATCCCCTTCAGAGACAAAGGAGGCTGTACCATTACTGGAGCCATCTGTAAACACTGTCCGTACCCCCACAATAGGTTCAGTAATGAGGATCCTGGGGAAACAGACTGGATGATTTTGTAAAAATTTACATAAAGGGCTGCTGGGATAATGCGAATCAAAAAGTACTGAAGTGGTAAAATAAAGGATACTCCATGTTTCATCGTGGCGTATTAACCACTGAATTTGTTCTTTGTTATAAGGGAGAATCACCGCTCATGGGTGAGTACCTGAAAGATGTAGGCTAGAGTCCAGAGCCATTTATACAATTCTGGCAACCGAATGAAAATAAGGCTCTAAGACTCGTTTTGGACAGATGTTAAGATGGATCCAGTAAACGGGACCATCTTGCCATATAAGTGCTGTGGGAGTAAGGTTACTACAAAATACCAAGCATCAAAAGGGCGAGAGACAGACAATCTATTTAAGGTCACCTGGGCTAGAGCCTTTTCAACTCTGGTAACCGCTTCACGAGCTACCTTCGTAATGACTCTAGGAGAAGCAGGGTCTGCTTCTCCTTTCAGCATGTCGAAAAGAGGCTTCAGCTCTCCCGATGTAATAGAGAGCGAAGAATGTATCCATGCTAGATGGCCGCATAGGCGTTGGAAATCATGCAAGGTGCGAAGGTGAGCTACTGCCAATTTTGGTACTGCTGGAGCATAACTACCTTTACTCAAATGGTATCCTAAATACTGAAAAGGCTCAGCCATTTGTAACTTCTCAGGAGAAATCTTTAGACCTGACATCAGTAAATGATTCTCCAGGTCCTGGAAACAGGCACACAGCAGGTCAGACGTGGGAGCTGCCAGTAACAAATCATCCATATAATGATATACGTGCACTTGCGAATGTTTGACTCTAACAGGAGCAATGGCTCTGGAGGCATAAATTTGACAGATGGTGGGACTGTTTGCCATGCCCTGAGGAAGGCACACCCATTGATATCTGTCATGTGGGGCAGCAGCATTAATGGCCGGGATAGAAAATGCAAAGCGTTTGGATCTTGATCATGTAATGGAATAGTGAAAAAACAATCCTTAAGATCTAGGATCAAGATATAATGATCTCGCGGAATGGCACTTGGAGAGGGAATACCAGGTTGCACTGGTCCCATAATCTCCATAGTTTCATTCACTGCCCTAAGGTCCTGTAATAGTCTCCATTTTCCAGACTTCTTTTTGATAACAAAGATGGGAGTATTCCAGGGGGGAGTAGACGGGACTATGTGTCCGACCTGTAGCTGTTCTTCTACTAACATTCTTGCAGCCTCTAACTTCTCTTTCGGCAGGGGCTACTGTGGTACCCACACAGGTGTGTCAGATTTCCAAGTGATAGGAATGGGCATAGGTGGAGGCCTAATCACAGCAGCCCCTACAAAAAAGGGTAACCGAGCCCTCGTTTATCCCCTGCTTCCCTCGTCACTTCCTGTAGATTAAAAGAGGGAGGCCCTTGCTGTTGTTTACCCAAACCTTGTCCAGGCACGTAGCCCTGATTAACCATCATTTGGCCAGCTGGACTATCCGTGACTAAGGAAGCTCCCATCTCCACCAGAACATCTCGTACCCAGAGGTTCATGGGGATTCCAGGGAGGACATAAGTTTGAAATTGCCCACTATGGCCCTCATTGTCTCTCCAGCGGAGCACAATAGTACTCCTGGAAGGATTTTGGGATGTTCCCAGACCCTGCAAGGAGGTGTAAGCGGTAGCCACAGGCCACTGTGAAGGCCAATGCTCCTTGGATATACGGAAGTGTCTGCCCCAGTATCCAAAAGGCCCTTAAATGTTCTGCCATTAATTATCAATTCAATTAGAAGCCTCCTATCTAATGTCTGAGCCAAATTCACAATGGGGTTACCTGAAGAGCCAAAACCTTCAGCACCGCGAGTTACACAGTGGACTCTTCAGTCAGTGGCTAATCTTGCTAATGGTATAATTTGAGCTATTCTCTCACCAGGGGATATAGAGATAACTCCACGAGCAACAGACGCAAGAATCTTAATTTCTCCAGTGTAATCAGTATCAACGAGGCCTGGGATGACCTTAAGGCCTTTAAGGGCACTGGAGCTGCGACCAATTATTAGCCCCCACAATTCCATCGGGGAGAGGACCATACTGGCCCGTAGGTAAACATTGCACTCCCATGTTAGCGGTAAGAACAGTATATGTGGAGACACACAAATCGAATTCACCACTTCCTGGAGAGGTGCGGAAGAGGTCAGAGAAAAAACTTTGCCTTATTTGGGGTTTGCTCTGAACTGCCCCTATAATTGGCTGAGAGGGTCGCCGGGGCTGCGCCCAACCCTACACGTTTCCCGCTGTCCTCCCATATGGGGGGGTCAGCGGATTTCCCTGATAATCTGTGTTAGACCGACACTCGTTTGCCCAATGATTGCCCTTTCGGCACCGTGGACAAACGCCTGGTTTCTTTTGAGGGTTAGCAATTTGTGTTGCCGTAGCACCCCCACTCCACCCAAAACCGGGCAGGAGGCCTTTATATGCCCTTTCTGACCACAAGCGAAACAGACACGGTTTTGGGGTCCAGTTACTGGACCATGCAAGGCCTGAGCGATCACCGCACCGGTAACTTGTGCTTCATAAATATCTTTACAAAGTCTTACATAATCATCCAAACTAGCCCTAGCTTTCCAGGGTCTAATAGCTTCCTGGCACCATTTATTAGCATTCTCAAATGCAAGCTGTTTAACTATTGGTAGGGAGGCATCAGTGTTACCTAGAATTCTGCCAGCTGCAGTCATCAATCTTGCTAGGAACTCCGCGTAAGGTTCTGTCAACCCTTGAATGACCTTTATTAATTGAATGTTGGCTCTTCCTCACAGCTGGGGCTGTGAGTGCGAGAGGAGTGTGCAGGCGTGCCCTGGGAGGAAGGTTTGGACTTCGGCGAAGGGGAAGAGAGCCCCGTTCCCCCATGGGGGAGGAAAGGTTTTTTTTTTAATAATAAATTTTATTGTTATATTCCCCATACAATTGCAGCCCCCCCATTCTGACCCCAATCCCTCCCCTCCCGCCCCCCCCCCCTAAAAGGTCTCTGGTTCATAGTTTTTTGTTGATTTTGATTTTCACTTTCTTATAGTTATTCATTTTCTGGTCCCTTATTTAAGTTTTCTAGATTCGTGCTATGAGTGAGACCATCGGTATTTTTCTTTTTCTTTTTGGCTTATTTCGCTGAGCATGATTCCTTCCAGCGCCATCCATGTTGCTGCAAATTGCATGTGTTTATCTTTTTTGAATGCTGAGTAATATTCCATGGTATATATGTACCACATCTTCTTGATCCAGTCATCTATTTTTGGGCATTTGGGTTGTTTCCAAAGCTTAGCTATTGTAAACAGTGCTGCTATAAACATAGCGGTGCAGGTGTTCTTTGGAATTGATGTTTCTGTGTCCTTTGGGTAAATACCTAGGAGTGGGATTGCTGGATCATATGGAAGCTCTATGTTTAGTAGGTCCAGAAATCTCCACACAGCTTTCCACAGTGGTTGGACCATTTTGCACTCCCAGCAACAGTGCAGAAGAGTTCCTTTTTCTCCACACCCTCACCAACATTTGTTGTTGCTAGTTTTTTTTAATATGTGCCATTCTCACTGGTGTAAGATGGTATCTCATGGTAGTTTTGATTTGCATTTCCCTGATGACAAGTGATGTTGAACATTTTTTCATATTCCTGTTGGCCATTTGCATTTCCTCTTCAGAGAAGTTTCTTTTTAGCTCTTCTGCCCATTTTTTGACAGGATTATTTACTTTGTTGTTGTTGAGTCTCATCAGCTGTTTGGCAGATATTTGTAATCAGTGCACTTCCTAGGGCCGCAGCTAGGGGGCGCTGGTGAAGGGGTTCGGGGACCCTCAGCACACATGGGGATGGGGCCACCTCTGCACCCATGGGGGTATGGGATTGTCTTCCCCCATGGGGGAACAGGGCCCACTTTCCCTTTATGGAAGCCAAATCTTCTCCCGGCACACGCCTGCAACCTCCTCTCGCACTCACATCCCCAGCGGAGGGTTGTGCGCAGACGCCCTAAACGGAGGGTCGGGGTCCCTGTCAGGGGAGGGCAACCACTGTAAGCCAGGGACAAGCGGCGACCACGGCCTCTTCCAAAACTGCAGGCACACAGGCCGGCGCGGAAAGCCCCGGGTAAGGCAGCGCCACTCAAAGGGGAAGCGTCCGCACCTGGACAGCAGCGCTGATGAGCCCCAGGCTCTGCCCCTGGCCGGAGCCTGACCCCGCCCACCCGACTCTGCCTGCGCACAGGTGCACTTCCTAGGGCCGCCGCTAGGGGGCGCTGGTGAGGGGGTTCGGGGACCCTCCGCCCCACCGGGCTGGGGCCACCTCTGCTCCCATGGGGGTACGGAACTTTCCTCCCCCATGGGGGAACGGGGCTCTCTTCCCCTCGGGGAAGCCCAAATCTTCCTCCCGTGGCACGCCTGCACTCTCCTCTCACACTCACAGCCCCAGCGACGGGGCCGTGCGCCCGCAGACGCCCTAGATGGAGGGCCGGGGTCCCTGTCAGGGGAGGGCACCCCCTAAAGCCAGCGACAAGCGGCAAAGGCAACCTCTTCCAAAACTGGAGGCACACAGTTGGTGCGGAAAGCCACGGGCAAACCAGCAACACTCAAAGGGGAAGAGTCCGCACCAGGCCCAGCAGCGCTGATGAGCCCCAGGCTCTGCCCCTGGCCGGAGCCTGACCCCGCCCACCCGACTCTGGCTGCGCACAGGTGCACTTCCTAGGGCCGCAGCTAGGGGGCGCTGGTGAGGGGGATCGGGTACCCTCAGCCCCCACGGTGCTGGGGCTACATCTGCACCCATGGGTTTATGGGAATGTCTTCCCCCATGGGGGAACGGGGCCCTCTTCCCCTTCGCGGAAGCCCAGATCTTCCTCCCGGCACATGCCTGCACCCTCCTCTCGCACTCACAGCCCCAGCGGCCGGGCCGTGCTCCCACAGACCCCCTAGACAGATGGCCAGAGTCCCTGTCAGGGGAGGTAACCCCCTGTAAGCCAGGGACAAGCGGCGACCGCGGCCTCTTCCAAAACTGCAGGCACACAGGCCCGCGCGGAAAGCCCGGGTAAGCCAGCACCACTCAAAGGGGAAGATTCCTCACCTGGCCCAAAATCGCTGATGAGTCCGAGTCTCCGCCCCTGGCCGGAGCCTGAACCAGCCCACCTGACTCTGGCTGCGCACAGGTGCAATTCCTAGAGCTGCCGCTTGGGGTCGCTTGTGAGGGGGTTTGGGGACCCTCAGTCCCGACAGTGCTGGGGCCACATCTGCACCCATGGGGGAACGGGATTGTCTTCCCCCATGAGGGAACGGGGCCCTCTTCCCCTTCATGGAAGCCCAAATCTTCCTCTCGGCACACGCCTGCACCCTCCTCTCGCACTCACAGCCCTAGGGGAGGGTTGTGCACCCGCAGACGCCCTAGACGGAGGGCCGGGGTACATGTCAGGGAGGGCAAACCCTGTAAGCCAGGGACAAGCGGCGACCACGGCCTTTTCCAAAACTGCAGGCACACAGACCGGCGCGGAAAGCCCCCGGCAAGCCAGCACCACTCAAAGGGGAAGAGTCCGCACCAGGCCCAACCATGCTGATGAGCCCCAGGCTCCGCCCCTATCCGGAGCCTGAACCTGCACACCAGACTCTGGTTGCGCACAGGTGCAATTCCTAGTGCCGCCGTTAGGGGGCGCTGGTGATGGGGTTCAGGGACCCTCAGCCGCCACGGGGCTGGGGCCAACTCTGCACCCATGGGGTACGTGATTGTCTTCCCCCATGGGGGAACGGGACCTTCTTCCCCTTCGCGAAAGACCAAACATTCCTCCCGGGGCACGCCTGCACCGTCCTCTCGCACTCACAGTCCCAGCTGCGGGGCAGAGCGCCCGCAGACGCCCTAGACGTAGGGCCGATGTCCCTGTCAGGGAAGGGCACCCCGTGTAAGCCAGGGACAAGCTGCGACCGCGGCCTCTTCCAAAACTGCAGGCACACAGGCCCGCGTGGAAAGCCCCGGGCAAGCCATCACCACTCTAAGGGGAAAAGTCCGCACCAGGCCCAGCAGCGCTGAAAAACCCCAGGCTCCGCCCCTGGCCAGAGCCTGACCCCACCACCCGACTCTGGCTGGGCACATGTGCCCTTCCTAGGGCCGCCGTTTGGTGGCGCTGATGATGGGGTTCGGAGACCGTCAGCCCCCACCGGACTGGGGCCACCCCTGCACCAATGGTGGTACGGGATTGTCCTCCCCCATGGGGGAACTGGGCCCTCTTCCCCTTCGCGAAAGCCCAAAACTTCCTCCCTGGGCACGCCTGCACCCTCCTCTCGCACTCACAGCCCCAGCAGCGGGGCCGTGCGCTCACAGACGCCCTAGACGGAGGGCCGGGGTCCCTGTCAGGGAAGGGCACCCCCTGTAAGCCGGGGACAAGTGGCGACCACGGCCTCTTCCAAAACTGCAGGCACACAGGCCGGCGCGGAAAGCCCCCGGCAAGCCAGCACCACTCAAAGGGGAATAGTCCACTGCAGGTCCAACAGCGCTGATGAGCCCCAGGCTAGGCCCCTGGCCGAAGCCTTACCACGCCCACCCGAATCTGGCTGCGCACAGGTGCACTTCCTAGGGCCGCGGTTAGGGGGCGCTGGTGAGGGTTTTCGGGGACCCTCAGCCCCCACGGGTCTGGGGCCACCTCTGCACCATTGGGGATACGGGTATATCTTCCTCATGGGGGAACGGGGCCCTCTTCCCCTTCGCGGAAACCCAAACCTTCATCCCGGGGCACGCCTACAATCTCCTCTCGCACTCCCAGCCCCAGCGGCGGGGCCGTGCGCCCACAGACGCCTGAACGGAGGGCCGCGGTCCCTGTCAGGGGAGGGCACCCCTGTAAGCCAGGGACATGCGGCGACCGCGGCCTCCTCCAAAACTGCAGGCACACAGGCCGGTGCGGAAAGCCCCGAGGAAGCCAGCACCACTCAAAGGGAAAGAGTCCGCACCTGGCCCACCAGCACTGATGAGCCCCAGGCTCTGCCACTGGCCGGAGCCTGACCCCGCCCACCCGACTCTGGCTGCGCACAGGTGCACTTCCTAGGGCCGCAGCTAGGGGGCGCTGGTGAGCGTTTTCGGGGACCCTCAGCCCCCATGGGGCTGTGGCCACCTCTGCACTCGTGGGGGTACGGGATTGTCTTACCCCATGGAGGAACGGGGCCCTCTTCCCCTTCACGGAACCCCAAATCTTCCCCCGGCACACGCCTGCACCCTACTCTCTCATTCACAGCCCCAGCGGCAGGGCCGTGCGCCCGCAGACGCCCTAGACGGAGGGCCGGTGTCCCGGTCAGTGGAGGGCACGCCCTGTAAGCCAGGGAGAAGCGGCGACCGCCACCTCTTCCAAAACTGCAGGCACACAGGCCGGCGCGGAAAGTCCCAGGCAAGCCAGCACCACTCAAAGGGTAAGAGTCCGCACCTGGCCCAGCAGCGATCATGAGCCCCAAGCTCCGCCCCTGGCGAGAGCCTGAACCCGCCCACCCGACTCTGGCTGCGCACTGTTGCAATTCCTAGGACCGCCGCAAGGGAACGCTGGTGAGGGTGTTCTGGAACCCTCCGCACCCACCGGGGTGGGGCCACATTTGCATTCATGGGGATACGGAACGTTCCTCCCCCATGGGGGAAAGGGGCTGTCTTCCCCTCGGGGGAAGCCCAAATCTTCCTCCCGGTGCACACCTGCACCCTCCTCTCAAACTCAGAGCCCCAGCGACGGGGCCTTGTCCCCGCAGATGCCCTAGACGGAGGCCAGCGTCCCTGTCAGTGAAGGGCACCCCCTGTAAGCCAGGGACAAGCGGCAGCCGTGGCCTCTTCCAAAACTGCAGGCACACCGGCCGGCGCGGAAAGCCCGGGCAAGCCAGCACCACTCAAAGGGGAAGAGTCCACACGTGGCCCAGCAGCGCTGATGAGACCTAGGCTCCGCCCCTGGCCGGAGCCTGAACCCGCCCACCCGACTCTGGCTGCACACAGGTGCACTTCCTAGAGCTGCCGCTTGGGTGCGCTGGTGAGGGTGTTTGGGGACCCTCAGCCCCCACGGGGCTGGGGCCACCTCTGCACCCATGGGGTTACGGGATTGTCTTCGCCCATGGGGGAACAGGGCCCTCTTCCCCTTCTCGGAAGCCCAAATCTTCCTCCTGGCACACGCCTGCACCCTCCTCTCGCACTCACAGCCCCAGGAGAGGGTTGTGCGCCCGCAGACGCCCTAGACGGAGGGCCGATGTCCCTGTCAGGGGAGGGCACCCCCTGTAAGCCAGGGAAAAGCCGCGACCGCGGCCTCTCCCAAAACTGCAGGCACACAGGCCCGCGCAGAAAGCCCAGGGCAAGCCAGCACCACTCAAAGGGGAAAATCCGCACCAGGCCCAGAAGCGCTAAAAAACCCCAGGCTCCGCCCCTGGCCGGAGGCTTACCCCACCAACCCGACTCTGGCTGCACACATGTGCACTTCCTAGGGCCGCCGTTTGGGGGCGCTGTTGATGGGGTTCAGGGACCCCCAGCCCCCCGGGGCTGGGGCCACCAGTGCACCCATGGGGGAACGGGATGGTCTTCCCCCATGGGGGAACGGGGCCCTCTTCCCCTTCGCGGAAGCCCAAATCTTCCTCCTGTGGCACGCCTGCAAAATCCTCTCGCACTCACGGCCCCAGCGGCGGGGCCGTGCGCCCACAGATGCCCTAGACGGAGGGCCGGGGTCCCTGTCAGGGGAGGGCACCCCCAGAAAGCCAGGGACAAGCGGTGACCGCGGCCTCTTCCAAAACTGCAGGCACACAGGCCGGCGTGGAAAGCCCCAGGCAAGCCAGCACCACTCAAAGGGGAAGAGTCCGCACCTTGCCCAGCAGCGCTAATGAGCACCAGGCTCCGCCCCTGGCCGGAGACTGACCCCGCCCACCCGACTCTGGCTGCACACAGGTGTGCTTCCTACGGCCTCCGCTTGGGGGCGCTGGTGAGGGGGTTCTGGTACTCTTAGCCCCCACCGGGCTGGGGCCACCTCTGCACCCATGGAGGTACGGAACTTTCCTCCCTCATGGGGGAACGGATCTCTCTTCCCCTCGGGGGAATCCCAAATATTTCTCCCGGGGCACACCTGTACCCTGTACAGGCACCAGTACAGGCACCTGTACAGCACCCTGTACTCTTCACCCATGGGGGTATGGGATTGTCTTCCCCCATCGGGTAACGGGGCCCTCTTCCCCTTCGAGGAATCTGAAATCTTCCTCCAGGCACACCCCTGCAACCTCCTCTCGCACTCACAGCCCCAGCGGTGGGGCCGTGTGACCGCAGCTGCCCTAGACGGAGGGCCGCGGTCCCTGTCAGGGGAGGGTAGCCCCTGTAAGCCAGGGACAAGCATCGACCGCGGCCTCTTCCAAAACTGAAGGCAGACAGGCCAGCGCGGAAAGCCCCGGGCAAGCCAGCACCACTAATAGGGGAAGCGTCCGCACCTGGCACAGCAGCGCTGATGAGCCCAAGGCTCCGCCCCTGGCCGGAGCCTAATCCCGCCCACCCGACTCTGGCTGTGCACTGGTGCACATCCTAGGGCCGCCGCTAGGGGGCGCTGGTGAGGGGTTTCTGGGATCTCAGCCCCCACGGGGCTGGGGCCACCTCTGCACCCATGGGGGTACGGGATTGTCTTACCCCATGGGGGAACGGGGCTCTCTTCCCTTTGGGGGAGGCCCAAATCTTTCTCCCGGGGCCCGCCTGCACCTTCCTCTCACACTCACAGCCCCAGCGGGGGGGCCGTGTGCCCGCAGACGCCCTAGACGGAGGGCCGGGGTCCCTGTCAGGTGAGGGCACCCCCTGTAAGCCAGGGACAAGCGGCGACCACGGACTCTTCCAAAACTGCAGGCACACAGGCCGGCGCGGAAAGCCCCCGGCAAGCCAGCACCACTCAAAGGGGAATAGTCCGCCGCAGGCCCAACAGCGCTGATGAGCCCCAGGCTAGGCCCCTGGCCGAAGCCTTACCACGCCCACCCGAATCTGGCTGCGCACAGGTGCACTTCCTATGGCCGCCGTTAGGGGGCGCTGGTGAGGGTTTTCGGGGACCCTCAGCCCCCACGGGTCTGGGGCCACCTCTGCACCATTGGGGGTACGGGAATATCTTCCCCATGGGGGAACAGGGCCCTCTTCCCCTTCGTGGAACCCCAAATCTTCCTCCGGCACACGCCTGCACCCTACTCTCTTATTCACAGCCCCAGCGGCGGGGCCGTGCGCCCACAGATGCCCTAGACGGAGGGCCGGGGTCCCGGTCAGGGGAGGGCACGCCCTGTAAGCCAGGGAGAAGCGGCGACCGCCACCTCTTCCAAAACTGCAGGCACACAGGCCGGCGCGGAAAGCCCCAGGCAAGCCAGCACCACTCAAAGTGGACGAGTCCGCACCTGGCCCAGCAGCGCTGATGAGCCCCAGGCCAGGGGCGGAGCCTGATACCAACCACCTGACTCTGGCTGCGCACAGATGCACTTCCTAAGTGCTGCAGGAGGCCTTGATGCCCCGGCCAAATAAGACACTGACAAGCAGCGAAGCCCAAAGTGCCTCACAGTGCCTCACACCGTGGGGCTGAAGATTCCTTGTGCCTCACACCGTGGGGCTGTAGATTCCTTGTGCCTCACACCGTGAGGTTGAAAATCTAACATTCCTTAACTTTTTGTTCTTGGTCATAAATAAGAAAAAATATTTCTAAAAAAGTACATTAAACACTATATTATATGCATCAGTATATTGCAAATAAACAACATGAAAAATTAAAAACTAATTATTAAACAATTTGGCCTACTTGACAATGAAAGACAACTTATTGAGCATACCTGACAAGCATTACAACACAATAATTATAGTAGGTCCTTCTATTTTGTTTTCTCTTGAAGTTTCTTGGGAAAATTTTTAATATAAAGCTATTTGAGTTAAGGAGTTTCTAGGTAGAAAAAGTTCTAATAGCTAAACAGCAGTCGGTCTCTGGCTGAAGGTCATGTGAATAAAATAGTCCTTTGATGCTTAGGCTTTAGCTAATAGAAATACACTGGTGGTTATTCACTGTTTTAAATAATTGTCTAAATAAAAAATAAATAGCTTAATGTTAGGTTTGGTTTATTATCTGTTAACCTTGAAAGCTGCCGTCTAGCTGAGACCTGTAGGGGCCAGTAGTCTATGGAAAACATAATATACTAATTGTTTTTGCTTTACACATGATAATGTATTTCCTTATTATTATTACTAATAATGAATAAAAAAAAACCTGCTGAGTCTCTCGGCAAAAGATACTAACACCTCACCAAGTGTCGGTGTCTCCTCATTTCCCTCTCCCTCAGCCCTTAAGTTTCAGTTCTTTCGTTTTCGCCGATGCCGTCTCATCCTTTCAGGAACCACTGACACCTCGTTTTGCCGGAGGCTGGTCCCCGGCAAGTGGCGCCCGAACAGGGACTTGAAAGGTAAGATTTCTTTCCCTTGCGGGGACGGCTAGGATCTGCTCCATAGGGTAGGCCGCATACCCGCCTGTAGAGAAAGCAGGTTTGAGGGGAGCAGTAAGTCAGAACCGTAATAAGGCGAGTGAGTGTCTTATTGCGTGATAAGGCGAGTGAGTGTCTTATCGTTGAGAAGCTATGGGCCATACTGAGTCTAAGGAAAGAGGACTCTTTATTGATATAATTAAGTATACTCTTGCAAAGTGAGGCCTTAAAACCTCTCATGCACAATTGGCTAATTTCCTAAATTTTGTTGAAATGTGTTGTCCTTGGTTTCCTAGGGACGGTACTCTGGATGCAAAAACTTGGGCCAAAGTAGGAGAGGAAATGACATCCTATTATACTCTCCATGGACCAGAGAAGTTCCCCATTGATGCCTTTTCATTGTGGGGTCTGTTGCAAGACATGCTAAATCAAGGGTCTGAATTGGAAAAGATAAATAAAAAGCTCAGGAAATTACGGCTACCTGAGCCTACTGCATCCTTATCCTTGGAGGACATTAAAGGGTCCTCGGCTGACAGCCCGTCATTAACAAAACAATTGCCTAAACAAATAAATTGCTTTAGCCAGGCTGGAGGCAAAGCAAAGAATACAAAACCAAAAATAAAACAAAAATTGGCCAGCTACATTAAAGAAAGTAATTCGGATTCTTCGGATAATGAAATTGTTTTTCAAAAGTCAAAAATTAATTCTAGAGCCAAAGTTGACCTCTCTACTGAAGTGTCGGCTCCTTTTCATGAATCTATTCCTAAATCTGATTCAATTTCCAGCCCGGACTTGGCTAAGACTGTTAAAAAATATATCAGTAATTTGGCTAGAGCTAAGACTGATCAGACCCCTTTGAAAACGCAGAGCTTGTGTCCAGGTCAATGCCACAAATGTTGTCTGGTGATTTGGTTCGTATGTCTAGAGCTGGTTTTGCTGGTGCAGTGAGACAAGCAGAAGAAAAAGGTAATTTTACCTTTCGATGATTTCCTGTGCTCAACGTAGACAATGACCATGAGCAGCCTCAGTGGGAACCCCTTCCCTTTGAGCTTTTAAAGAAATTGAAAAGAGCAACTGCCGATTACGGGGCCACATCTCCTTATACCTTGCAACTCGTAGAATCAGTGGCCGGTCGCTTCCTCACACCCCTTGATTGACAAATGATGACTAGATCTAGTCTGTCTGGTGGAAATTATTTATTATGAAAGACAAATTATGAAAAAAAAAAAACACAAAAAAGGTAAAAATATATAATAATAAAAAATAAAAATAATAAATAATAAAATTCTACTTAAAATAATTTTGGGTCAAAATAATTGGTATAAAAACAATGTACAAATTCGTATGCCACCTCCGGTCTTTCGTCTCATGCATGAAGCTGCAGTTGCTGCATGGAGCCGGTTGCTGGCTGGTAAAGTAAAAACCTCTGGCCTTGCTAACATTAAACAAGGGCCTGAGGAATCTTATCAAAACTTTTTATCACGGTTAATGAATGCTGTCCAAAAAACTATACCTAATGCTGAGGCGGCTCACATTATAACTAAACAACTGGCTTTTGAAAATGCTTCACCACCTTGTCAGGCATTGTTAAGACCCATTGTACAAACAGGTGACATTAATAAATATGTTCGAGGGCCTCCCCGGTGGCGCAGCGGTTGAGCGCTGGCTTGCGAAGCTGCCCGCGGCCTCTGCGGCGCCGGTTCGATCCCCAGCTGCTCCCCGGCCACCAGAGGAGGGTCCCACATGGTGCGCAGACCTCTCCTGCCGCCCGCTGCTCCCCTCAGCAGTGTACTTCGGTCCTTCTGCCTGCTCTGCTCCCCACTCTGGCTCTGGTGAATTCACTCACCCTCCCGCGCTTCTGACTGTATCCAGTACTTGTATAAATAAATAAATAAATCTTAAAATAAATAAATAAATAAATAAATAAATGAATGAATGAATAAATAAATAAATAAATGTGTTAGAACCTGTTCGGAGGTGACACCCTCATATCTTCATGGTGTGGCCATTGCGGCTGCCTTAAAGGGACAGACCAGCAGCCAATGGTTCGCCTCCCTTGTTCAACAAAAGAAAAAAAAATAAACAAAAATTTTGGAAATTGTTTTTCTTGCGGACAGCCAGGGCATTATAGTAAAAATTGCCGCCTCCAGCTTTGCCTCAACAGTCTGACACGCCTGTTACAACAAATAATAGTAAAATTCCTTCTCAAATAATACTTCCAAAAACTATCTGCCCACGTTATAATAAAAATTTCATTAAATAAAGGACTGTTGGTCTAAATATCATAAAAATAATACATTGTTGCCACCAAATAAAAAGTTTTCTGCGGGCACCAATCTGACTGTTTTTTCAAAAATCATCTCACAGTCAAAAAACTGGGTAAGGGGCCCGACCCAGGCCCCTCAAATAATTGGGAACCTAAACGACCAGAGCAGCGAACACTCTCTGATCTCGTCCGCAGGGCCACAGGCGGAGCGGGCTTGGACTTGCATTCCACCTCCGCCGCAATATTAACTTCTGATCAATCTTACACCATGTTGACAACTGGGGTGTATGGCCCCCCCCCTCTGGGTACAATGGGGCTTGTTTTTGGCCGAGGTTCTGCGTCTCTACAAGGCATAAAAATAATACCAGTTGTTGTTGATTCTGATTTTACTGGTAAAATAAAAGTTATGCTAGAGCCTCCAATACAAACTATACAAATTCATCCAGGACAAAAAATTGCTCAATTACTTTTACTGCCTCTAGTGTCAGTTGGCGATAAAATTACATCCAATGAACCACAAAGTGATTCCAGTTTTGAATCCAGTAACATGGATTTTTGGGTCCAACAAATTAAAGACAATAGACTGTCCAAAGTTATAAAAATTCAAAAAAAAGCAATTGAAAAATTGTTAGACACTGGTGCTGATGTTACTTGCATAGCAGGGCGTAATTGGCCTAATGCCTGGCCCACAAAGTCTACGCCTTCTACTTTGGTCGGACTGGGATCAGCATAAAATGTGGCAAAAAGTTCTCAAATTTTAAATTAAAATGATGGAGAGGTGTCCGGGACTTTTCAACCTTATGTTGTCCCATCTCTTCCTATGACATTGTGGGGAAAAGACATACTCTCTCAAATGGGAGTGCTCCTATTTAGCCCCAATAATAAGGTAACCGCTCAAATGTTACAAATGGGCTTTGACCCAAATCAAGTTTTAGGAAAAAAATTAGAGGGCCGAGTATTTCCCATTGAGGTTGCTCAGAGAGAGCCACGACAAGGCCTGGGATATGGATCAAATTTATAAAGAGGGCCATTGCGGAGGTTACAGCCGACCCAATTGTGTGGAAAAATAATGACCCAATATGGATAAAGCAATGGCCCCTGACAGAGGATAAAATCCAGGCTGTAACAACTTTGGTTCAAAAACAACTAATAAAAGGACACATTCGCCCTACTACCAGCCCATAAAATACTCCTATATTTGTAATAAAAAAATCAAAAAATAAAAATTGTTACAGGACTTAAAAACAATAAATGTCGCTATGCAAAATATGAAATGCTTGCAACCAGGTTTGCCATCACCTGTGGCCATCCCTAAAAATAAACATGTTATTGTTATTAATTTACAAAATTGCTTTTTTACTATCCCTTTACATCCCCAAGACTGCAAAAAAAATTGCATTTAGTGTCCCATCAGTAAATTTAAAAAGGCCATTTCAACGGTATAAATAAAAAGTTCTTCCTCAGGGCATGAAAAACAGTCCTAATTTATGTCAAAAATTTGTGGATATGGATTTGTCATCCTTTAGAGATGAGTACCCTTCCATTTACTGTGTTCATTATATGGATAATATTTTAATAAGTAATGCTCAAGTGGACTTGTTAAATCAGGCCTTGGCCCATCTGGTGGCTTTGCTGCAAAGTTATGGACTTGTGGTGGCACCAGAAAAAAATTCAAACTTCTCCACCAATCAATTATTTAGGAAAGATTGTTCGTTCTTTAACTGTGACACCACAAAAACTGCAGCTACAAACAGACTCTTTACAGACATTAAATAATTTTCAAAAACTACTTAGAGACATAAATTGAATAAAAACTCATCTGCAGCTAACCACTGCTAATTTACGTCCTCTGTTTAATGTGTTAAAAGGTAATTCTAATCCTAACTCCCCTAGGCAATTAACACCTAAGGCTACACTAGCCTTACAAAAGGTAAATAATACACTCAACAATCAACAACTGTTGCGGCTAGATTATACTAAGCCTTGGGAGTTCATAATTTTGGCCACCCCACACACGCCAACAGGTGTTTTGTGGCAAAAGGGGCCACTGAAATGGTTACATTTACCAGTTACTGCAAAAAAGGTTGTTTGTCCCTATGCTTCCCAAGTGGATGCGTTAATTGTTAAAGGAAGGCATAGGAGCGTTGAGCTTTTTGGCCGAAAATTTCCTGTTCTTGTTTTACCTTACAAAAAAGAACAACTTAATGACTTGCTTAGTTTAAGTAATGACTGGCAAATAGCCCTGCAATCTTTTTCGGGTGAAATAAAGTTTCATTTGCCTCCCGACCCTGTGCTTCATTTCTTTAAGAAACAGGCTTTTATTTTTCCAACCATTTTTAGCGCTGTGCCTTTGCCAGAACCTGCTACACTTGTGTTTACGAATGGCTCCTCCAACGATAGAACTGCTTTCATTATCAATGACAAACCAAAGTCCATCCAGACAACAAAAACCTCAGCCCAAAAAAATAAATTATTTACAGTTCTCACAGTTTTTGAAATTTTACAAAATCAGCCATTTAACCTTTTTACTAATTCCCAATATGTAACCAAATTATTTCCAGATATTGAGACTGCTGTAATTGCTGATGCTAAAACTACCATTGCTCCACAGCTATTGGAGCTGCAAACTTTAATAAGATCTAGGACATCCAGAGTGTATGTTGACCATATTTGAGGTCATTCTAAATTACCAGGTCCTCTAGCTCGTGAAAATGAACTGGCCAATTTGTTGACTCAAGCAGCAGTATTTACAGTACAAGAGGCAATTAATAATCATGCCCTTCATCACCAAAATGCCACTTCATTGCGGAAACAATTTCATCTATCTCAAAAAACAGCCCAAAAAATTGTTCACAAATGCTCGGTTTGCCCCACCACTCACGCTTCACTTCCGATGGGGTTAAACCCACAAGGCCTCAGACCAAATAATCTCTGGCAAATAAATGTCACTCATGTTACTAGTTTTGGAAGACTCAGTTTTGCCCATGTTTCCATAGATACATTTTCTCATGTTATTATGGCTGCTGCCCGGACAAAAAAAGCTTTTAAAAATGTCTCTCAACATCTAATTTTTTGTTTTGCCTACAAAGGCAAACCTCATGCTATTAAAACTGACAATACTCCTGTATATACATCCTCTGCCTTTAAAAAATTTTATGCTTCATTTCAAATTGCTCATTCTACAGAAATTCCTTATAATCCACAAGGACAAGCTATTGTTGAAAGAGCCCACCAGACATTAAAGTCTCAAATATATAAACTACAACAATCTAATTTTAAACATAGTTCGGCTCATCATATTTTAACTCATACTATGTTTGTCATCAATTATTTAAATTGTAATTCTCAAAAAATGTCACCAATTAATAAACATTGGGATCCTGACCAACTGGCCCCTAAACCTCAAATTATGTAAAAAGATCTCCTTTCTGAAACATAAAAAGGCCCTAATGTGTTATTAGCAAATGAAAAAGGCTATGCTTGTATCTTTCCACAAGATTCGGACAGCCCAATTTGGATTCCTGACAGACTGATCCGACATCATGTCTCAAAAGCCTTCACCGACACGCCCCCCGTCAGACAACCGGCACTCCAAGATGCGTAGGTGCAGCCCTCTGGGACACCACCCACCTCCTCCAAGATGTCACCACTCCAGATCCCCTGTTGGAAGATTGTCCTCTTCCCTGCACCACCTTCTGGTCCGTAAGACGTCTCATCATGACAATTGAAATTTGCTCAAAAATCTAGCCTCTATCTGAACAGCTACTTATGCAGCAAAATGCACACATCACCCCAAAGATTATATTCCTTGCCGTGCTAGCAATCTTCTCATATAACATATCACCAGCTTCTCCTGCTTCTCTCATGCCTTCTGTTTCCTATTGGGCTTTCATCCCAGATCCCCCCTTTTTCCATCCCACTCCTTGGGTATTTCCCTCGCCCCGTGTTTTCACTAATTATTCTAATTTACTAGGTAGAGATTCAGACTCTTTTGTTTTATTTAAAAACACTAATAACTTTTCTTTTCAGGGACACATGGATTCGCCTCCTATGTGTTTTACATCCAATCCTGTCTATATAAGGTCTCAACTACCTGGCTGCCTACCTATTAACAATAAATATTTTTTGACAGTAACTTCAAAGCCTTCCTCCTCCGGACCTAACCATAATTTATGGGTACTGCTTATATCTCTCCTTGGTCCTCGCAGCACTGATAAAAACATAGCTCGAGTTTCAGTATCCTCCACTCTCCCAGCCTGTTCAATTTATAACTCAAATAATTCCCAAAATATTATTAACACAAATCACAAATTTCCCACCTGACATAATTGTAGGTTTCCCTCTGCAGGAATTCGTTACCAGCCTTACCAGACTAATCTTTCTAGTTATGATTTTTCAGTTTTTGGAGCAGTTACATATGCCACTAATGTCCCCAAGAATTATAGGTTTCTTCTGCAGGATGCGCTCATCTACAAACGGTCGAATCGCCTCATCCCACCCCTTGAACCTAACACTCAATGGTATTCAGCGGGATAAATTACTCCCACCTACATCATCAACACTTCGAATGGTTCCCGTGCATACCCGGACTTATTTCGCCTCCTTGCCGCCACTTCAACTGTGCTTTTTCGCCGACCTGGACATTCTGTTCATGCTGTCACCGTGCGGGCTTGTGTGGGCCCCCCTCATGCCCTCCTCATTGAGGGCCCCGAACATTTAACCATTACTTATCATCACCATACTTTTCATGTTAATTGTACTGACTGTATTCTCACCAACTGTATTACCTCTGTTGGCTCATTGTCTAAAGCTACTTTTGTTATCTTACATCAACCTCCTTATGTCATGCTCCCTGTAAGCTTACAACAGCTGTAGTATGATGGCATTGGACTGTATACTCTTCAGCTTGTGGGACAGGGACTGCGTCGCTCCAAAATGTTTGTAGCGGCACTTATACTGGGTATTACGGCACTTATTGCTATTATTAGTTCTGTTGCTGTTTCTACTACTGCTCTCGTGCAACAAGTTCACACTCCCTCCCATGTTATTAATTTGTCTCGTAACATCACACACACTTTAATTATCCAAGACCACATTGATAATAAGTTTAAAGCTCGTTTAAATGTTCTTGAGAAAACACTTTTACATATTGGCAATCAAATTCAACACACAAAAACACATTTGACTACCAAATGTCATTCTAATTACAAATAAATTTGTGTCACTCCACATGTTTATAACTCTTCTTCGGTTTCTTGGAATAATGTCAAAAATCATTTACTGGGTGTTTGAAATAATACAAACGTTTCCCTAGACCTTACTGCTCTGCAAAAAAAAAAAATATTAAGGCAATTAGTTTAGCTCATGCCCCCTCCTCCACACCTGCAAAATTTGCTGCTTCCTTCCTCACTCCTTGCAACATTATACCACTAAGGCCACCTGGTTCCCATCATTTATTACTTTAGGTATTGTTTTATTGTCACCATAATTATATTAATACTCTTCCCATTGTTTATTAAATTGCTTTTCCGTGCTTTCAATCAGACACGTGTTGAGTTAAAAACTATACAAATAATGGCCAAAAACAAAAAGGGGGAGGTGCTGCAGGAGGCCTTGATGCCCCAGCCAAATGAGACACTGGCAAGCAGCGAAGCCCAAAGGGCCTCACACCGTGGGGCCAAGCCAAAGGGCCTCACACCGTGGGGCTGAAGATTCCTTGTGCCTCATACCGTGAGGTTGAAAATCTAACATTCCTTCACTTTTTGTACATGGTCATAAATAAAAAAAAAATTCTAAAAAAATACATTAAACAGTATATTATATACATCAATATATTACAAATAAACAACATAAAAAATTAAAAACTAATTATTAAACAATTTGGCCTACTTAACAATAAAAAAACTACTTATTAAACATACCTGACAAACATTACAATACAATAATTATAATAGGCCCTTCTATTTTGTTTTCTCTTAAAATTTCTTAAAAAAAATTTTAATATAAAACAATTTAAATTAAAAAAATTCTAAATAAAAAAATTCTAATAACTAAACAACAACTAGTCTCCGGCTAAAGGTCATGTAGATAAAATAGTCCTTTAATACTTAGGCTTTAACTAATAAAAATACACTAACAGTAATTCACTGTTTTAAATAATTGTCTAAATAAAAAAATAAATAACTTTAATATTAAGTTTAATTTATTATCTATTAACCTTAAAAACTACCATATAACTAAAACCTATAGGGACCAATAGTCTATAAAAAACATAATATACTAATTATTTTTACTTTACACATAATAATATATTTCCTTATTGTTATCACTAATAATAAATAAAAAACCCTACTAAGACTCTCGACAAAAAATACTAACACGTCACCAAGTGTCAGTGTCTCCTCATTTCCCCCCCCTCAGCACTTAAGTTTCAGTTCTTTCATTTTAGCTGACGCCGTATCATCCTTTCAAGAACCCCTGACACGACGTTTTGCCAGAGGCTGGTCCCCAGCAACTAAGGCAGCCGCAAGGGGGCGCTGGTGAGGGGGTTCGGGGACCCTCAGCCCCCACGGGGCTGGGGCCACCTCTCCAACCATGGGGGAACGGGATTGTCTTCCCCCATGGGGGAACGGGGCCCTCTTCCCCTTCCGGAAGCCCAAATCTTCCTCCCTTTGCACGCCGGCACCCTCCTCTCGCACTCACAGCCCCAGCGGCGGGGCCGTGCGCCCGCAGACGCCCTAGACGGAGGGCCGGGGTCCCTGTCAGCGGAGGGCACCCCCTGTAAGGCAGGGACAAGCGGCAAACACAGCCACTTCCAAAACTGCAGGCACACAGTCTGGCGCGGAAAGCCCGGGCAAGCCAGCACCACTCAAAGGGGTAGAGTCCACAACTGGCCAGCAGCGCTGATGAGCCCCTGGCTCCGCCCCTGGCTGGAGCCTGACCCTGCCCACCAGACTCTGGCTGCGCACATGTGCACTCCCTAGGGCCGCAGCTAGGGGGCGCTGGTGAGGGGGTGAGGGGACCCTCCAGCCTCACCGGGCTGGGGCCACTTCTGCACCCATGGGGGTATGGAATTTTCCTACCCCATGGGGGAAAGGGGCTCTCTACCCCTAGGGGGAAGCCAAAATCTTCCTCCCAGGGTACGCCTGCACCCTCCTCTCGCACTCACAGCCCCAGGGGCGGGGCCGTGCGCCCGCAGACGCCCAAGAAGGAGGGCCAAGGTCCCTGTCTGGGGAGGGCACACCCTGTAAGGTAGGGACAAGGGGCGACCGCGGCCTCTTCCAAAACTGAAGACACACAGGCCAGCGCGGAAAGCTCCGGCAAGCCAGCACCAATCAAAGGGGACGAGTCGGCACCTGGCCCAGCCTCGCTGATGAGCCCCAGGCTCCGCCCCTGGCCGAGCCTGACCCCGCCCACCCGACTCTGGCTGCGCACAGGTGCACTTCCTAGGGCCGCCGCTAGGGGGCGCTGGTGATGGGTTTCGGGGACCCTCATCCTCACGGGACTGGGGCCACCGCTGCTCCCATTGGGGTACGGGATTGTGTTCAGCCATGGGGGAATGGGGCCCTATTCCCCTTCGCGGAAGCCCAAATCTTCCTTCCGGCGCATGCCTGCACCCTCCTCTCGCACGCAGAGCCCCAGCAGCTGGGCCCTGAGCCCGCAGACGCCCAAGAAGAGGGCCGGGGTCCATGTCCGGGGAGGGCACCCCATGTAAACCAGGGACAAGGGGCGACCACAGTCTCTTCCAAAACTGCAGGCACACAGGCCAGCGCAGAAAGCCCGAGGTAAGCCAGCACCACTCAAAGGGGAAGAGTCCGCACCTGGCCAAGCAGCGCTGATGAGCCCCAGGCTCCGCCCCTGGCCGGAGACTGACCCCGCCCACCCGACTCTGGTTGCGCACAGCTGCACTTCCTAGAGCCGCCGCTAGGGGGCGCTTGTGAGGGGGTATGGGGACCCTCAGCCCCCATGGGGCTGTGGCCACATCTTCACCCATGGGTGTACGGTTTAGTCTTCCCCCATGGGGGAACGGGGTCCACTTCCCCTCCGGGGTAGCCCAAATCTTCCTCCTGGGACACGCCTGCACTCTCCTCTCGCACTCACCGCCCAGGGGCGGGGCCGTGCGCGCGCAGACGCCCTGGACGGAGGGCCGGGGTCCCTGTCACGGGAGGGCACCCCCTGGAAGCCAGGGACAAGCGACGTCCGCGGCTTCTTCCAAAACTGCAGGCAAACAGACGTCGCGGAAAGCCCCGGGCAAGCCAGCACCACTCAAAGGGGATGAGTCCGCACCTGGCCCAGCAGCGCTGATGAGCCCTGGTCTCCGCCCCTGGTAGGAGCCTGACCCGGCCCACCCGACTCGGCCTGCACACAGGTGCACTTCCTAGGGCCACCACTAGGGGTCGCTGGTGAGTGGTTCGTGGAAACTCAGCCCCTACGGGGCTGGGGCCACCTCTGCACCCATGGGGGTACGGGATTGTCTTCCCCCATGGGGGAAAGGGGCGCTCTTCCCCTTTGGAGAAGCCCAAATCTTCCTCAGGGCACCCGCCTGCACCCTCCTCTCGCACGCACAGCCCCAGCGTCTGGGCCCTGAGCCCACAGACGCCCTAGACGGAGGGCTGGAGTGCCTATCAGGGGAGGGCACCCCCTGTAAACCAGGGACAAGCGGCGACCGCGGCCTCTTCCAAAACTGCAGGCACACAGGCCAGCGCGGAAATCCCCGGGAAGCCAGCACCACACAAAGGGGAAGAGTCCGCACCTGGCCCAGCAGCGCTGATGAGCCTCAGGCTCCGCACCTGGCCGGAGCCTGACCCCGCCCACTCGACTCTAGCGCGCACAGCTGCACTTCCTAGTGCCGTCACTAGAGGGCGCTGGTGAGTGGGTTCGGTTACCCTCCGCCCACACGAGGCTGGGGCCACCTCTGCACACATGGGGGTACGGAACTTTCCTCCCCCATGGTGGAAAGGGGCTCTCTACCCTCGTGGGAAGCCCAAATCTTCCTCCCGATGCACGCCTGCACCCTCCTCTAGCACACTCAGCCCCAGCGGCGGGGTGTGCGCCCGCACACACCCTAGACGGAGGGCCGGGGTCCCGGTCAGGGGAGGGCACCCCTTGGAAGCCAGGGACAAGCAGCGACCAAGGCCTCTTACAAAACTGCAAGCACAAAGGCCAGCTCAAAAGCTCCGGGCAAGCCAGCACCACTCAAAGGGGACGAGTCCGCACCTGGCCCAGCCCCGCTGATGAGCCCCAGGCTCCGCCCCTGGCCGGAGCCTGACCCCGCCCACCCGACTCTGGCTGCGCACAGGTGCACTTCCTAGGGCCGCCGCTAGGGGGCGCTGATGAGGGGGTTCGGGAACCCTCCGCCCCACCGGGCTGGGGCCACCTCTGCACCCGGGGGTACGGAACTTTCCTCCCCCATGGGGGAACGGGGCTCTCTTCCCCTCAGGGAGAAGCCCAAATATTCCTCCCGAGGCACGCCTGCAATCTACTCTCCCACTCACAGCCCCAGCGACGGGGCCCTGCGCCCGCAGACGCCCTAGTCGGAGGGCCAGAGTCCCTGTCAGGGGAGGGCACCCCCTAAAGCCAGGGACAAGCGGCGACCGCGGCCTCTTCCTAAACTGCAAGCACACAGGCCGGCGCGGAAAAAACCCCGGACAACCCAGCACCACTCAAAGGGGAAGAGTCTGCACCCAGCCAAGCAGGGCTGATGAGCCCAAGGCTTCGCCCTGGCCGGAGCCTGACCCCGCCCACCCGACTCTGGCTGCGCACAGGTGCACTTCCTAGGGCCACCATTAGGGGCGCTGGTGAGGGTTACGGGGACCCTCCGCCTACACCAGGCTGTGGCCACCTCTGCACTCATGGGGTTACAGAACTATCCTCCCCCATGGGGGAACGGGGCCCTCTTCCCCTTCGCTGAAGCCCAAACCTTCCTCCCATGGCACGCCTGCACCCTCCTCTCGCACTCACAGCCCCAGCGGCGGGGCCGTGCGCTCGCAGAAGCCCTAGACGGAGGGCCGCAGTCCCTGTCAGAGGAGGGCACCCCCTGTAAGCAAGGGACAAGCGGCGACCGCGGCCTCTTCCAAAACTGCAGGCACACAGTTGGCGCGGAAAGCCCCTGGCAAGCCAGCACCACTCAAAGGGGAAGAGTCCGCACCTAGCCTGCAGCGCTGATGAGCCCCAGGCTCCGCCCCTGGCCGGAGCCTGATCCCGCCCACCCAACTCTGGCTGCCCACAGTTGCACTTCCTAGGGCCGCCGCTAGGGGGCACTGGTGAGAGGGTTCGGGGACCCTCAACCCCCACGGGGCTGGGGCCACCTCTGCACCCATGGGGTTACGGAACTTTCCTCCCCCATGGGGGAACGGGGCTCTATTCCCCTTGGGAGAAGCCCAAATCATCCTCCCGGGGCACGCCTGCACCCTCCTCTCACACTCACAGCCCCAGAGTCGGGGCTGTGAGCCTGCAGACGCCCTAGATGGAGGGTCTTGGTCCATGTCAGGGGAGGGCACCCCCTGTAACCCAGGGACAAAAGGCGACCGCGGCCTCATCCAAAACTGCAGGCACACAGGCCGGCGTGGAAAAAAGCCCCGGGCAAGATAGCACCACTCAAAGGGGAAGAGTCCGCACCTGGCCCAGCAGCGCTGATGAAACCCAGGCTCCGCCCCGGCCTTTTTATTATTATTATTTTTTTAATAGAGGCATGTTTTATGTATTTATTTGTTTGTTTGTTTGTTTGTTTTGTTTATACATGCACTGGGTACAGTCAGAAGTGCGGGAGGGTGACATAATTCACCAGAGCCAGAGCCGGGAGCAGAGAAGGCAGAAGGACCAAAGTACACTGCTGAGGGGAGCAGCGGGCAGCAGGACAGTTCTGTGCACCATGTGGGACCCTCCTCCAGTGGCCGGGGTGCAGCCGGGGATCGAACCTGCGCCACAGAGGCCGCGGGCAGCTTCAAAACCCAGCGCTTATCCGCTGCGCCACCGGGGAGGCCCAAGAACAATCTCATAGTTTTGAGGACAATAATACAAATTAATTACACACATAAAATGAACTTGTAATTACTGAGCATAACCATTGGAAATTCAACATAAAAACTGCTGTTGTGCATGTACAGAAGAAAACAAAAAGAAAAGAGAAAACACTAGATAGATGACTGATTGATGATAGAGGGATGGATGTATAGATCAATCAATCGATCGATCGTGGGCCAATTGATAAACAAAGACAAGAGATATAGATGAATGTGGTAAAGTTTCTAAACAAAAGGTTTAGAAAGAATCTTCTAAAATTCTAGAGATCTTTCAGAAAATTTTGATCCCTTGTAGAGAAACACATAAAGTCACACCTTCTTGTTGATATTAGATGCAGGACTCCCTCGTGGCGCAAGGGCATAAGACACAACCTATGAAGCTATCCGCTGTCATGCATCACAAGTTCGATCTCTGGCCAGGGAGCTTCCCATATGGTTTAGCAGACCTCTCCTGTCTCTCTGCTGCTCCCCTCAGCAATGTATTTCATCAGTCTGACTGTTCTGTTCCCCACTCTGTCTCTGGTGAATCCTCTCACCCCTTGAGTTTCTGGCATGTACCCCAGCTCTTATGGACATGTTTCATTTTGTGGCTTCTATAGGAATTCTTTGTGAAAGTTGAATTTGACCTGAAGCAAGAAAAAATAACCTGCTGCTTTGTTTGTGGGGTTCCAGAGACATCCAAAGAGGGTGAGGAAGCTTGCCTCCATTGGCAGGACTCGACAACTGGGGAAAAAAAAAGTTCTGGTAACCTGGAGAATAGGAAACTCCAGGTGGAAACCAACTTTGTTTTTGAAGCCTACACGGACTAGATGTCAAGAGTTCACTCTGATCTTATATGGAGTTTTCCAGCAAAGTTAGCTGGAATTGCTGTTTGGTTACTCTGCCTTGTGATTTTATGCAAAAATAAGTAAATTGGTCTGAGAGTATATTCAGATTGCAAATATTTTGCTGTACTATTGTATAAAATTGGGTCAAAGTGGAGAAAACTTGTTTTTGGAAAAGTTAAACCGGACCTCCCTGGTGGTGCAGGGTGTTAAAGACAGCATTATCGAACTATTGCCAGCCACTGAAGCATTTGTTCGATTGCCAGCTGGCCAGGGAGCTACACACATGGCACTGCAGACCTCTTCTGCCTTGCCTGCTGCTCCCCTCAGCAGTGTATTTCAGTAGATCTTCCTGTTCTGCTCCCCACTCTCTCTGGTGAATCTTCTCACCCCCACCCCCATGGACTGAGTAATTTCCAGGAATGAAGGACTATCATACTAGACACGTACGGACAACACTGGCAGCTGATTGTTATTCTCTAGCATATACTAAAATCCTGAGATTGGGGTTTAAAATACAAAAAATAGTGGGTGTCTATAAGAAAATGTGTGCCTATTGGTACTTATATACAACATTTTATTTACTTTTAAATTCTTAAATTGCAACTGCTTTGGTCTAACAACTGTTGAGCAACATCTCATCCCTACTTCCTCAGGGCAGTGGAGCAGCATTTTATGACAGCAACACCAAGCCCTAGGCCCCTGGTCTTAGATTACTGTCCATCGCAAGGGCCAACTTGGCTGGGACCTTAAAACACTGAACATGGGGTCCCTCCTGGAGGCGCAAGGGCTTAAGGCCCAACCTATGAAGCTGTCTGCAGCCACCGCAGCAGGAGCTGGATCCCCCGGTCGGCCAGGGAGCTTCCTACATGGTGCAGCAGACCTCTCCTGACTCACCCACTGTTCCCCTCAGTGGTGTACTCCGGTCAATGTGCATGTTCTGTTCCCCACGCTGTCTCTGGTGAATCCTCTCTCTCACACACACACACACACACACATCCCTCTGGCCGTTATTCCAGCTCTTGCATGCATAAATAAATAAATATTAAAAAAAAAACACTGAACATGGGGAGAGGGTATGTTACTGTTTCATTACCTACAGGACCACTTTGGATTCCAGCAGAAAAGGACCCATCTTATTCCAGAGCTCCAGCCATTAGCCATCTAGCTGGCACCTGGGATGCCACCTATGTAGGCTGACAGGAGAAACGAGGACCCTTCCCACTGACTGTGCTGTTCTCCAGAACCTCAGATCAAGACTCGGTGCCCTTCAGGCTGTTGTACGCTGACATGATGGACATCAACAAGCCCCCTAGACACCACCAACTCTGTTGTGTTTTGTTGTGACACTGCTCTACCAAACTCCTATTCTGATGTCACGGGCCTTAGAGACAAACTATAAGGACAACAGACGGTAAAATTGTCAAGAGATCAGCGAAAAACTGTACAGACCCAACTGTCTTAGCCCTGTGACTGGACCTGTACATCTGCAACAGGGTGGTCCCCAGGAAAGGGGGAGGTTCCCTGCCCCACCCAAGGGAGGGTGGAGCTGAGCAGGAAGAGGAGAAGCTGCAGAAGAGACTGAGGAAGGAAGCAGGATGGAGCCAAGAGACCTGGAGGAGGCGCATGGAGCCTAGAGACACGTAAAGAAACTGCGCTTGTCTTTTGGTCGTGGACTGGGTGACACAGATGTGGGTGAGACCTGTGGGGAGGTGACAATGGCAGCTTTTATCTTGATGTTGATTTTGCTCTTTTCCTTCCGGGCTTGTCCGGTTGTTTCTGGCCCTTTTCTGTGGGTCCCCACTGGAAGATGCTTTAGACTTGTAGCAGGCTTTGGGGCCTTGTTCTGGGCCAATCCCATATGGATGGCGTTTTACCCACGAGGGGATGGGTAACTTTGGGTGCTTCATTTAGAAACTAGACTCTTTGCCTTACCTGTATTGTTTCCTAGTTGTATTAAAGTTCCTTCCCATTAAAGTCTCATATGTTTTGTGTTGATGCGGCGGATGGCAGAACCCATTTAGAATATGCAGGTTTGCAGGGCTTGGGCTACCCCTCTCCCTGTCCTATAACAGATTTGGCGTCCAACGTGATTTAGGACAGAGCCATCCGTGGTTAGTCAGCCCCATGGGGAAATTGGGCTTCCCTATGGCACTGGCTACCATAAGCGCAAATGTGATTTTTGGTTTCTCCGGTGTGTTTGTTTCATATGTCGATTTGAAGATCTGTGTGTCTGTATGTAATTTGTTTGTAGTGACTTGCTAAGACATTTGATTTTGTGGAAATTGTGCCACCATAGATATGGTGGAATAAAATTAAAAGGGGGGATTGCAACAGGGTGGTCCCCAGGAAAGGGGGAGCTTCCCTGCCCCACCCAAGGGAGGGTGGAGCTGAGCAGGAAGAGGAGAAGCTGCAGAAGAGACTGAGGAAGGAAGCAGGATGGAGCCAAGAGACCTGGAGGAGGCGCATGGAGCCTAGAGACACGTAAAGAAACTGCACTTGTCTTTTGGTCGTGGACTGGGTGACACAGATGTGGGTGAGACCTGTGGGGAGGTGACAATGGCAGCTTTTATCTTGATGTTGATTTTGCTCTTTTCCTTCCGGGCTTGTCCGGTTGTTTCTGGCCCTTTTCTGTGGGTCCCCACTGGAAGATGCTTTAGACTTGTAGCAGGCTTTGGGGCCTTGTTCTGGGCCAATCCCATATGGATGGCGTTTTACCCACGAGGGGATGGGTAACTTTGGGTGCTTCATTTAGAAACTAGACTCTTTGCCTTACCTGTATTGTTTCCTAGTTGTATTAAAGTTCCTTCCCATTAAAGTCTCATATGTTTTGTGTTGATGCGGCGGATGGCAGAACCCATTTAGAATAGGCAGGTTTGCAGGGCTTGGGCTACCCCTCTCCCTGTCCTATAACACATCCATCTGTGTAACTCCATTTGTATATAATCAGACTCAGGCTACATGGAAACATATTAAGCTACAATTTCAAGGAAATGTAAATATGTCTGAGCAAATGCAACACTTGCAACAAAATACACAGGGGACATTTGTTAAATGCTTATCAGCAGTAGGAGGGAAATATGTTGTAAATTTAATTATGGGGTTTAGCCAATTTAAATAAACTGAACTATGTAAAAGCTTTGGGAATTATCTTCATGTTAATTGCACTAATCCTTATTTTTGCATATCTGTTAATTTAAATCCTCTTCTACAAAAGTAAAGGAAGAAGCATGTGGGAGTGAAAACAACTGAATGTTGCTGACATAGTCATTGTCAAGGCTACACTAAAAAACAAAACAAAAAAAGGGGACCTCCCTGCTGGTGCAAGGGGTTGAGACGCAACCTATGAAGCTGTCCAATGCCAGTGAACACGAGTTTGATCTCCACCCAGGGGGTTACCCACATGGCACAGCAGACCTCTCCAGACACCCCGCTGCTCCCCTCAGCAGTGTATTTCCATTAGTCCACCTGTTCTGTTCTCCACTCTGGTGAATTGTCTCATTCCCCCACACTTCTGGCCTGTACCCCAGTTCTTGAATGCATAAATAAATAAATCTTTTTTTTTTAAAAGGGGGGGAGATGTGGAGACCCCTATGGCATAAAGTGTTGAGGCAAGGAAACTATCACGGTCATGGCTGAAAGACTGGGCATGGCTAAAAGATGGATCAGCCCAGGTCAGAAGATTGGCCCTCCTACAGATCACAGATCAGGATGTTGTGTCAGCGAAACCAGGCCTGTGAGAGAAACTAGATTAGAAGATAGAACAGAATAATCTGATACCGCAGAACCTTGGCTGTGCATGTGTGCCAGAATAATGCTGAATACTAAAGAACAAAAGTATAATCCACCGTTTTGTAACTAACCTAGGAGGTGGTCTGTCTCCATAAATCTGAGTTGTTCTGGGTGCTCCGGACAACTGAGCCAGAATGAGAAGCCTTGTGTCCCCTGTGCATGTTTTCTTCTCCCTGTTGTTTGCTTTCTATTTAGTTCTATGCATTGAGACGTTGTGCCATTGGTGTTGGCGAGCATCTCTTTGGAGTGCTCCTCTAGGTGTGTCGGAAACAGTTCACCAGACTGAGGCTAGCACTGGTAGGCCAAAACTCCACCAGAGTGTTGATGCTGTATTGCTGGGCACTGTCCCTTACAGTTCCCTCCCTCTGTATTTACTTAGTTCCAACAGGGAATCAGTTAGTTGGTGATTTTGTTCTGGTCATGAGGGGGTACCAGAGACCTGTCCTTGCTGACCTTTGCTTTTTCCCAGTGGTTCTCGGCTGGCCTTAGGCTATTTGTAGGTCTTCGTGGAGTCCTAGTCTTCCTCTGATGGCGCCCGGAGCCACTCGATCACCTCTGTGGTGATTTCATCACCGTTCTCCACAGTTCCCATTTGTGGGATGCGGTGCCTGAAATTGTTCCTCTCTACTCAGTGTCCCACTTGATCTGTAGTTTGTTCTTGCTGGGTTTTTTTTTTTCCTTCTTTCCGTTGGTCAGAGAGTGCCTATTCAGTGGGAGGAGGAGGTAGCAGGGTTCTGACTCTTTCCCTTTTTTTAAAAAAAGAAATAATAAAACTTCTCCTTGGAAGAGACTAAAAGTCTCTGTCTTGTGGGGAAACTCACTGTGTATGTGAAAGGGGAAATCTGGTGAAACTTTTCTCAGACGTGACCCAAGAACTCCAACTATGACCCCAACACCTCTCCAAAATATCACTCCTCACCAATGTCAATGTTACAAAAACAAGCAAAGTCAGAGAAACAGTCAGCAAGAGGCACATCAAAGAGAACTGGCTGTAACTGAATGAGGCAATTTGGATTATGGAACATAAAATGTACATTAGGAAAATCTAATGAAATTAAGCACGGAGTTTGGTAATTGTGTCAATATTGCTTCATTAGCTGTAAAAAAATACAAAAAAAATCATGTAAGATGTTAAAGTGGAAATGGTGTGGGATAAATAAGAACTGTACTATCTTTGCAACTTTTCTGTAAATTTAACAGTATTCATTAAATGTTATATATTTTTTAATGTCCTCAATACTAAATAGGTTGTAAAAGGAAAAAACAATCTACTTTCCTGTTTACCCAGGTTTTGTTATCCAGAGGCTGGAGAGAGGGATTCTGGGGAGAAAAGCTGGAAACCTCACACCCACGGCATTCCCCCGAGTCTCCTCTCCTCTGAGCCCTGCTTCTCTGAATCCTCACAGAGCATCTCACCACCAGGATGCTGCCCTCCAGGTCCCCCAACTCTTCCCATTTCAGAACGGGCCGTGTCCTTGCAGCTCCACCAGAATCTGAAATATTCCACCAGAATCGGGAAACAGTCAGACACCCCTTTTTATACCAGGGTTGCCCTGTAACAGTTTGGCTCAGTAAAGAAAGGGGGAGACAAGCTAAACTTTCTCCAAGGAAGGGAAAATTCATTGCACCCCCGGGCGAGCTTCGGGGTCCCAAGAAGTGTGGGGGGTCCCTGAAGTCGTGCCCGTTGTGGGGGGAGATGTCATTTTATAGGGTGAGGAGAGGTTAGGCAGGAAAACTGGGTTTGCGGGGGGGGGGACAGGTTTAGGGGGAACAAAGTGTTTTTTTTTTTTTTTTCATGGAGCCGAATTGTTTTCTCCTGCTTATGGCTTCAGTTTCGGTTTGATGGAATCAGGGATACTGGTGTCAGGATCTTGTTGTTTGTATGTGGGCTTCCTCATTCCTGGTCCCTGCATCAACCTTTCATACCAGCCTTTTGTTGAAAAGGGCCAATGGTTCTTTCTTTGGCTACTTTCTGCTGGACAGCGGCGAAGACCAGGGTGGGGGCTCAGGGCTGGTTATGATATAGTCTTTGCAGGGACGCGAGGATATGGGCGGAGAAGGAGTTGGTTAAAGGTGGTATGGGACAGATCTTGGATCAGGTGTTGGATGAAACAGAGTAAGCATGGGGCAAAAAGAAAAAAAAATAGGAGATTAGGATAAGAGGCCCTATGAGTGGTAATGCTTTGCCCGAGGCTGTGTTGATCTGAAATTGCCAGGCATAGACAGAAGAAAGGGAAGTGGCTTGAAGAGATGGGATTAAAAACAGAGGAAGGAGAGGAGCCTCCCAGGTGGTGCAGTGGTGGACGGTTGAGCGCTGGATTGCCAAGCTGCCCGCAGCCTCTACAGCATCGGTTCAATTCCTGGCCTCAAAGCGAGGGTCCCACAAGCGGGCAGACCTCTCCTGCCGCCCACTGCTCCCCTCAGTAATGTGCTTTGTCAAGTCTGCCTGTTCAGCTTTTCGCTTTGTCTCTGGTGAGTTCTCTCACCCTCCTGTGCTTCTGACTGTACCCAGTGCTTGCATAAATAAATCTTAAAAAAAAAAAAACAGAGGAAGGTGAATCAGAGGGCCTCTACTTTATAGGCTGAGTGGGATGTGGACCAGGGGCGCAGTGATGTGTACCCGAGTTGGGCCCATGTGCTCGCATACATACTGCTTGTCCACAGGGACTGGTTTGACCCTGCAAAGCTTATGCCAGGACTTGTTGCCCAAGACCTTGACAGCCGTTGGTGTAGTCAGGATGATCATGTGTGGACCCATCCACTTTGGCAGAAGTTGTTTTGGAGAGATGGCTTTCAGAAGAACCTGGTCTCCAGGGCACAGCAGGTTGACAGGTGCATCAGGGGACAGAAGCACAGGTTGTGGCAGACAACAGTCTGCGTATTCTTGGAGCAGCTGTCTGAGCAAAGAGAAATATGAAAATATCCAGCCAATGTGTCGGTTGGACAGGGAGTTCATGGTTAGTAAGAAGAGGTCTGCCATACATCCGTTCAGGCGGGGTCAGGAACAAGGGGCCACAGGGAGTGGCTCGGAGGTGCTCTAAAGCCAGTGTGAGCAGCTCTACCCAGGATTTACGCAGCTCAGTGGAGAGTTTGGTTAGGTGATCTCTGGTAAGACCATTCACCCGATCTACCTTACCAGAGGATTGCGGTCCGGAGGGAATGTGTAGTTTCCATGTGATGCCCAGGGAGGAGACCTGTGGAGTAATCTTTGAGATAAAGGCGATTCCATTGTCAGACTGGTGATGGTGTCCACCATAGTAAGAAGTGGGTGTTATCTGCGTTAGGGAGTGTGACACACTTGAGGCCTGGCATGATTGAGAGTTGAGGATTGGGAGAGGGAGATGAGATAAGAGGGTCTTTGACAAAGAGAGTAGAATCTAACAGACAAGAAGGTGATGGAGGGGAGAGAGCCTGTTGAATGAGCAGGTCCTGGAGCCTAGGTGGAGAACTAACGTTTACTGGTTGGCCCAGTGTGGGTTTTAAGGCCTGTCTAGCGAGACAAGCAGCTGCCACAAGTGCACGCAGGCAGGGCTGCCATCCTCTTACAGTGGGATCCATTTTTTTTAGAGAAATAAGCAACTGTTTGCTGGACTGGCCCAGGTTGGTCCAGAATCCCTAGAGCAATGCCATGTTGCTCATCTGTCCATAACAGGAATGGCTTTCCCGGGTCTGGAAGAGAGAAGGCTCATCTCAGAGAGCGTTGTATGGATAAAGCAGAAAAAACGGGGTGTAGAAACAAAGAAAAGCTTAATCATGATCACTGGGCCTACTAGGGGCAGCATCCATGGCAGTAAGGGAGAGCTTGTCCACGTTTGGTTGTACTGGCCCCAGCTTCGGCTGACAAAGTATCTATCAGAGGGGGCTTTGCTGGTCAGATGAGCAAGCCCATGAATGTGTTGAAAGAGGGGGAGACACCTGAGTACACACAGATTCTCACCAAAATCTCCCTCTCAGACATTCAACACTTTATTTTGCTTTCTTTCTTATGCCATTTCATTTTACTCATCCTGCTTTACATTATCTTAAGGCCCTTCAGAATATCCCTCTTCCATACATTTCTTTTTTCAAACACACATACCTCACCTCACTTGCATTTACCAGACTTAGCTAAACCTTAGTTTTAGAAGAGAATTGAACACCATCTAAACAATTATGAAAAAGCACAAATTTAAGGTAGATAGCCCCTGTAGCTTTTCGTTCCTGTACCCAGTGATTTAATTGGCAGAGACTGGTGTCCCAAGCGTGCATCTGTTGGGTGATATTAATGTTTCCAATTTGGCTAAGGTCACACTGGGGGGTTTGAATCCAGGGAGGAGGAGGGGTGGGTGGCCATCTGGAGAGGATTTTTAAAAGGAGAAATTCCAGCTGGGCTGACACTGTGTAAGAATCCCAAGCTGCAAAATCCCTCCTGCACGTACTCCATGACAAGCTGCAGCTTCGGCCCAGGGGACACAGGACACCTAGGTGTGCTCGCTGGGGGACTGAGATTGATCATAGCCTAGGCTTCGAGGAGCAGGAAGATGTGCGGATTTTCCAGCTGAGCAGGTCGTGGTGGAGTAGGGCTGCTCTGTGAATAACCTCTGCCCACCTTGGAGAGTCCCGTTTGGATTCTAATATACTGGTCCCCGAGTCTTTCTTAAGGGGAGCTAGAGAGCCTCTCTATCTGCTACTTGCAATCTGCACGTTTTACCACCTGGGGCCAAGCCTTTGCAAGAGCTCCTGCATCCTCTGCACCATCCGTGTGCCCAGGGGTGAGCAGCAGGTCTCTCCTACCAAGGGGGCAGAACCTAAGATGGGCGAGAGAGGTCCAGGGTTCCCCGCCTCTGGCCCTGGGGCCACTGGAGGCTCTGCCCACACAGCCCCACACCCCTCTCCTGGTCCTGTACCTGCTCACCTCTCCCCAACCCTTCCACACCATACCCCTCACCCACTCTTCTCCCCTCCAGGTGCTTCACCAGTTTTGTTGCCCGCCTGGCCCTTCACCTGCTCTGCTCCAGGGACGTCTGTGCTCCAGGGACATCTGTGCTGCCCAGACTTCTGTGCTGCAGTCCTGTGAGTCTCATGCTGCTCCTGGCCCCTCTGACTGGGCCCAGCCCCTGGGCCTCTCCAGAGCCTCAACCTTCCCTGGTGTACTCCTGTTCCCCATGGCCACTGAGTGGTAGTGCTTTGGGGGTGGGTGTCTTCTGCCAGCTATGGCGCTATTTTCAATCTTTGTTGCTCTCCAGTTCCAATGCTGCACAGCAGCAACAAAATTCCAGGATAATTTTGAAAAATCTATCTCTGGCCCTGATGATTGCTAAAGGGGCCACTGCACTGGAAGGCCAGCCACGTCTTGGGGGAGGTCTTAGGGTGGTGCTGCAGGGCTGGGGAGCTGGACATATTGTGTTGGCCCTGCTTTCCTGGTCCCTCTCCAGCTGGGGGCCTGTCTCAGTGGTGCCGCCGTGCTCCTCAGCGTCCTCCAGCTGGAGGACTGACACTGAGGTGCTGCTGTGCTCCCCGGCATCCTCCTGATGGGGTCCGGCCACAGAGGTGCTGGTGTCCCCCCAGGCGTCCTCCAGCTCTGGGCCTAGCATGGAGGGTCTGCCCTTTGGGGTGTCCTCTAGCAGGGGGCCTGGCCCTGTGGCAGTGGTGTGCTTCTGGGCGTCCTCCAGCTCAGGGACCTGGCGGAGATGACCCTGTTGCCCGGGGTGGCATCCTTTCCCCTCTTTTGGACTTCCAGCTTTCGCAGGATACCTGGCCTTCGGGCATTCCCCAAAACTTCAGGCTGCGGGAGGGGGGCGGGTGGGCATTCTTTCCGCTCTTTTGCACTGGGTGCTTTCGCAGGATAACTGGCTTGGTGTATTCCCCGAAACCTCGGGTCACCAGGCTCCCGGAAGTTAACGCACTCCGGCACCTGGAAAGTGACGCGCCTCGGCCGCTCCCCCCCTCCTCCTCATAGTCCTCCTCCCCCGCCTGCTTCCTGGAGCGGAGGATCAGGTAGGTGGTCATGACCTCATCCTACTTGTTAGCGTCTTGGAGTCTTGGAGTCCTCAGTGGCTTTCTCAAGATTCTATTGAGCTTTACATGCATTGCAGCAACCAGGTACATGGCAGGCTGGGGTGCCAGGGGGCCAAGAGGCCGGCTGGCCTCCAAGCCCTAAGTCTTCACTCTGGGCTTCTCTGGCTTCTTTTCTCCCCTTCTCTCTCTCTCTGTCTCTTTGTCTCTCTCCTGCTTCTGCTTCTCTTGGTGACTATCTCTCAGGACTCCTCTCATGGCCCACCGAAGTAAAGAAGACAGTTTGCTACAATGTAACAACTGCAGTTTCCCCATCATGCAGGGCAGTCCTGATGGTGGGAAGGCAGAAAAGCCTGAAAACCATTTGGTCTACAATCAGTCTGCCACTCTGTCTCTGGTGAATCCTCTCACCCTCCCTGGCAACTGTCGTCCCTGTGTTCTGGGCGACAGCAACATGTGCCCAGTGCCCGGTTGAAGCCCTGGACGCTGATTCCGAAGTCTACCAGCCTGACTTTTCCCTCTCGGGTCAGCACTCACCAGCCCTGACTGTGCTCACTGCCCTTGCGCTACCTCCACTGACAACTGACTCTCCTACGATATTAATAAATGTACTAGTACTAATAGTACTCAAGTACTCACTAAACCTCACTAAATACTGACAATGCTAACTTAACTCAACCAGCAATACTATCTTCACTCTCTTTACTAGCAATACTAACTACACTACAAATACTATGGGTATAAATTTCTATTTTCCTGTGTTTTCCTAATCTTAAAATCTGACTGTTTATTGTAAAAATTGCTAAGTTACTTTGGACTTCTAATAATCTATACAGGACACTTAATGGTTGAGAAAACTTCCAAATTGCTTATCGGGTCTGTGTAAAGTTTTGTTAAAACTACTTAGCCTGCTAAAACTATAGAGTGAAAATTTCAGCTCTTACGAGTTAAATTCCAAACCTAAGATTTCTTTTTTTTTAAAGATTTATTTATTTATTTATACAAGTACTGGGTACAGTCAGAAGCGCAGGAGGGTGAGAGATTTCACCAGAGCCAGAGGGGAGAGCAGAGCAGGCAGACCAACCAAGTATACTGCTGAGGGGAGCAGCGGGTGGCAGGAGAGGTCTGAGCGCCATGTGGGACCCTCGAACGGCAGCCGAGAATCGAACCAGCCAGCCACGCAACCCAGTGCTCAACTGCTGTGCCACCGGGGAGGCCCCAAAATCAGATTTCTAGTGAGAGTCCAGGAATAAGCGAACTATAAAATAAGATCTTAATGTGTCTCTTCTCCTGTATATCTCATGGTTCATAAAAAAAAAAGTTAAAGCCAACAAGTCACTCTTAAAAATATAAATTTGAGGGCCTCCCCTAGTGGCCCAGTCGTTTGAGCGTAGTGTTGTGAAGCTGTCCACAGCCTCTGCAGTGCCAGTTCGATCCCGGCTGGCTAACGAGGGTCCCACATGGCACTGCAGACCTCTCCTGTGGCGCCCGCTGCTCCCCTCAGCAGTGTAGTGGCAGGATAGGCACAGCACAGTGCAGGTTCTCTGATCTGGCAGACAGGGTAAAGGAGAGTCTTGGAGTCCTCAGTGGCTTTCTCAAGATTCTATTGAGCTTTACATGCATTGCAGCAACCAGGTACACGGCAGGCTGGGGTGCCAGGGGGCCAAGAGGCCGGCTGGCCTCCAAGCCCTAAGTCTTCACTCTGGGCTTCTCTGGCTTCTTTTCTCCCCTTCTCTCTCTCTCTGTCTCTTTGTCTCTCTCCTGCTTCTGCTTCTCTTGGTGACTATCTCTCAGGACTCCTCTCATGGCCCACAGAAGTAAAGAAGACAGTTTGCTACAATGTAACAACTGCAGGTGCCCCATCAGGCAGGGCAGTCCTGATGGTGGGAAGGCAGAAAAGCCTGAAAACCATTTGGTCTACAATCAGTCTGCCACTCTGTCTCTGGTGAATCCTCTCACCCTCCCTGGCAACTGGTCTGTACCCTGGTTCATGTAAAAATAAATAGTAGGGCGGAGCAAAATGGCGGCGAGGAGACGCTGTGAGTAAGATCTCCCATTAAAAAAAAAGTTAATAGGGAGGAAAAGTGGCAGGTCCCAATGAGAACTGGGGCACGGAAGATAAATGGACGACTCCAGCAAACTACCCGAAGAAGAAAGTTGTCATAAAAGAGGAATAGAAGAAAGGAAAGTGCAGAACCCTGCCCCCCACACACAAAGTCGGCACTCTCCAACCAACAGAAAGGAGGAAAAAAAACAAACTAAAATAAACAACAGAACAAACTACGCAGCAAGTGGGACTGGGAGTGGAAAGGAAATACTTCAGCCACCACACCCCGTGAACGGGAGCTGGGGAGAACACTGCAGGATTCACCACGGTGGTGAGCGAACAGCTCCAGGCGCCATTAGAGAACAACAAAGACTCTGGAGACCTGCACACAGCCCCAGGCTGTCCAGTAAGCTTGCTCAGAAAAGCGGCGTGCTGGAAAAGCAAATGCAGATCAGGATCACTCGAAAAAGCAGCGCGCTTGAAAAGCAAACGTGGATCAGGATCGCAGCTGCCCTGGTCCCCGCGCCTGCGACCTAGGCTTGCGGGGAGACACGCAGGGGCCCTCACTGAGGTGAAAGTCCCTCACTGAGTAATCAGAAACCAGGCGCCTGGACACGGGAGCAGGGTGCAAAAGACGCCATTCCTGGGGCCACTGAACTGGGCTACAGCCCACGTCCTGGACCTGAGGGCTTTGGAACTGAGACCCGGGGCACGAAATTCAGGGCATGGGCCCTCCACGTCGGTGGGGCACAAGGCAGACACAGCACCCCAAAGCCGTTGAGGTTTTCCCTACCATTCCCACTCTGTTCCCTGTCCCACGGGGTGAAAAACACAGCTCCCCAAGGGCTCTAGGAGAGATCTCTGGCGCCACCTAGTGACCAGAAAAAAAGTCACTAACACCTTTCTTCAGAAAAGACTGCTTGACCAGCAGAAGGCTCCTGGAGGAGCCAGTGGCCAGCTGGGAAGTTAGCCCACCCCAGGCCCCTTCAGACCAGCATTCTGAGCCCACAGGGTGAGCGGGCACCCACAGCCGGGGCAGACCGGGCATGCAGAAGAGTGTGCCTGAGACTGGACGCGCAGGGAGTGCGTCCCGCATCCCCATTTTAGAACAGGGACATTTCTTCAGTAAAGACTGCCTGCAGAAGGCTCCCTCAGGAGCCAGAGGTGAGTGGGGAAGCTCGCCCATGCCAGGCCCCTTCTGGCCTGCAGTCCAAACCCAGAGGGGGAGCGGGAACCCACCGCCGGGGCAGACCAAGCGCACAGGGGAGTGTGTCCCCACATCGGCATTTTAGAACAGGCACCTCTCTTCAGTAAAGACTGCTTGAAACCGATAGATGGCTCCTGGCGGAGACAGAGGGGGGTGGAGAAGCTCACCCAAGATGCCGGCCAGTCCCAGCAACACAGTGTTCCAATGCATACGACAAATTAGAAAACAGACAGTAGGGAGTAGAAGAACCACAAGCAACCTAACAAGCCCTCAGGAAAAAAGCACACCACAAAAAGAAAACCACCCCCCAGATTGCAACGACAGTAACTTGGAAGAACTTCTGAGACTTCCAGAAAGAGAATTTAAAATTGCCGTGATTAAAAAAATGACAGAACTCATAAAGGAAAACAATGATCAGAAGTTGGAAATTGAGTCCCTAAAGAGGGAAAACAATGGTCAGAAGAATGAAATTGAGTCCCTAAAGAGGGAAGCAAAAGAAACGCAGGAGATCAAAGAATTAATGGAGGAACTAAAGAACTCTGGGAAAAGCAATGAAAGCAGAATAGATGAAATGGAAGAACGAAAAAGTACTCTTGAAGAAACAGAAATAAAAAGAACCAAAACAGAAAAGGAAAGAGAAGTACGAAGGAAAAAGAACGAAGAAAGACTTCAGGAACTATCTGACTCCATGAAGAAATGAAATATAAGAGTTATAGGAATACCAGAAGGAGAGGAGAGAGATGTAGGAACAGAGAAAATATTCCAGGAGATAATTGAAGAGAACTTCCCAAATGTGAAGAAGGAGCTGAAAATTGATATACCAGAAGCAAGAAGAACACCAAACTTCCACGACAAAAGGAAAAATACAGCAAGACACATAATAGTAAAGCTCCCAAGAATCTAGGAAAGGGAAAAATAATGAAGCTGACAAGAGGGAAGAAACAGATAACATGCAAAGGAAAAACCAATCAGGCTGACATCAGACTTCTCCGAAGAAACACTCCGGGCAAGGAGAGAATGGAGAGACATAGTCAACAGACTCCAAGAAAACAGATGCCAACCAAGAATACTCTATCCTGCAAAGCTCTCCTTCCTCTATGAAGAAAGAATAAAGACCTTCCCAGACAAACAGAAACTCCGGAATTTCATTATGACTAAACCCCCACTCCAAAAAATACTACAAGTAATCCTAAAGCCAGAACCTCAGAGGGACGAATAACAACAAAAGAAGGCCAAAAAAAGTTATTAAGAGAATAAATAAATAAAATCAAAGGAAAGACAAACACAATGGCAAATACAGATGCTAACATATCAATATTAACTCTAAATGTAAATGGACTAAACTCTTCAATAAAAAGACACAGAGTTGCAGCCTGGATTAAGAAACAAAACCCAACCTTTTACTGTCTCCAGGAAACACATCTAGCTACAAAAGATAAAAATAGACTCAAAGTTAAAGGATGGAAAACAATCCTACAAGCAAATGGACCAAAAGAGAAAGCAGGAACAGCTATACTTATATCAGATAAAACAGATTTCAAACTCCAAAAGATAAAAACAGACCCGAATGGTCACTACATTATGATCAAGGGGACAATACTTCAAGAAGAAATAACACTCATTAACATATACTCACCAAACGAAGGAGCACCAAAATATATTTAAAAAAAATAAAGGCAATCAAGGCAATTTGGTAAAAAAAAAAAAAATTGCCCTCCCTGGCAATTGGCCTGTACCCTGGTTCATGTATAAATAAATAAATAAATATTTTTTAAAAAATTAAATAAAAATATACAATTTTGAGAAATATTTTCTCTAAAGGAATTAGTAAAAACAGTTTCTATATTTCATCAATAAAAATGTCTCAGTATTTTCACAGATAGAATAACTACTTTTTTAAAAAAATAACTACTTTTTAAAACTAATGCACATGACCAACATTTTTAAAAAAGAATCAAAAAAATATCCATTTCTATCAATGTCTAATGCCTTAGGAGTGTTACTTATAAATGACACCTATTTGAAGACTAATAAAAAATCCCCAATTTTGAGATCAGGATTTAAGATTTTGGTAATCAAAAACTAGATCAAAACTTAATGGCTGAATTTGAAGCATGCAAGCATTACATTTTTCATGTTGAGTATCAATAATTTATGTTGAAATGTCTTTATTTTCAAAAGGAAGCACATAGTATTAGGGAAAAAAAGAGTAATTGACCTAGTCTACATCAAAAAAGATAAGTTTGCATTTTGATGATTAGACCTAAATCTCTTGATAAAATTCTTTTCCAGAAAAATCCCAGATTGACTTCTTTCTTTCCCCTTGTCCTAGCAAAAATTAGCCTCGTGGGCAAGTTCCTTAGCAACACTGTGTTCCTCACAGTTATGTAGGAAATGTATATATTAAGTCTCTCTTATTTTTCTTGGTTTTCATCCATCTATCTAGTACTTGCCTAAGAAAGAAATTTGGTTTTTGGGATGTTAGAATTTGCAACTCTGAAATTAATTTAAAATTCCAGTCCTAAGAAAAACTAACAGTTACAATTGGTATCTCTCCCTTAAATTTTTTCTTTTATCATTATTTAAATGGTGGCCAAATTTCATATAAAACTAAGGTCTTATTAAGTTTAAGAATGAGAATTTGTTAAACAATATCACTTTCTCTAAATATTGTTGAGCTTGCAGGTTTATATTTTTCTTCTTAGTATAAGAAAACTAAAATTTAATTACATCTCACCTAAACAAATTAAGACAGTTAAAATATGTGTTTCCGTACAGTTATCCATGATAATAGGGTGGTCCCCAGGTAAAGGGTAAATTCCAGGTTCCCTGCCCAACCCAAAGGAAGGGAGAGAAGGGAGCTGAGAAGGGAGAGAAGAACCTGCAGTGGAGACTGAGAAGGAAAGAAGCAGGATGGAGCCAGGAGGAGACCTGGAGGAGGCACATGGAGCTGAGAGACACGTGCAGAAACTGCACTTGCCTTTTGGTCGTGGACTGGGTGACAACAGCATGGTCGAGAGACCGGTGGGGAGGTGACAATGGTGGTTTTGTCTTGAATTTGATTTTGCTCTTTTCCTCCCAGACTTGTCTGGTTGTTTCTGATCCTTTTCTGTGGGTCCCCACTGGAAGGCGCTTTAGACTTGGGACAGGCTTTCAGGCCTTGCTCTAGGCCAATCCTGATTGGGTGGACTTTTCCCCACAAGGGGACAGGTAACTTTGGATGCTTGATTTAGAAACTATATTCTTTACCTTTCCTGCATTGTTTACTAATTGTATTAACGTTCCTTTTCATTTAAGTCTCATATGTTTTCTGTTGATGCGGCGGATGGCAGAACCTAGTTAGAGCAGGCAGGTTTGTGGTGTCTGGGCTGCCCTTCTCCCTGACCTCTAACAGATTCTTTGTCTTTTCTGTATTGTTTACTAATTTTGGTAAAGTTCCTTTCCATTAAAGTCTTAAATGTTTTGTGTCGATGCGGCAGATGGCAGAACCTATTTAGAGCAAGCAGCTTTGGGGGTTCTGCGGTGCCCCTCTCCCTGCCCTGTAGTAGACTGACTACTGACACCTCCTGGATGACAAGTGATAGGGCCCAAGGAAGTCACCAGGTCCCCAATGACATGGTCTCTGTGGTTAAGCCTAGGGTAACCCTGGATGTCACAGGTAAGATATTAATTTTCTGATTGCTATAGGAGCCACTTACTCTGTACTCACCCAGCATTCGGGACCCAACTTCCCCTCCTCACAAAATATCATAGGAATGCCTTAATGGCAGACAGAATAGAAAGACTGGAAAGGAGATACCCTGACACCAGAACCTGACTCACAAGGAGGTAAGGATAGAGGGAAATAGCATGACCATTAACTCAGCTGTAGAGGTCGTGACCCTTAGGCACCAGGGCCTTATCACAAGGCATGAGACCCAAGCAGGATCAGATGCTCCAGGGAGTGGAGCACAGACCTGAGGGGAAAGATTTGGAGATTGGGCCCATCCTGGAATCTCCACTCCCCATCTTGTTATCTCCGGTCCCTCTTGGATTCTGCGTGGTTATCCAAAATCAGCAACCAACTGATGGCTCACAAGGAGTGACCCCCCCAAACAGAAGAGGACTGTGTCTGTAAAATCTCTGCAGTGGCTCAGGGCAGCACTCCCTCTATCCACCTGGGACTGTGTAGGTTCTTCTTCTTACCAACTCTCTCCCTCTGCAGGGCAGCAGCTTCCTGCCCGCCTATGACCTGTCAAGGCCGCCTGCCTGCAACCATGCAGGCCTCTCTCAGCAAAACCTGCCCCATTCCCTTTCCCTAATAAATCTGTTCTTTTAATATAACTACCGTCTCTGTCTCGTGGAGAAACTTGCCTGGGAAACTCGCCGCATGCCACTGACAGGGGAACACTGACACCTTTCCCAGAGTGAACCCCAGGACCCCGCTGTAATGCAACCAACCCATTCCAGTTGGGTTTATGAACGGTTCTAGCAGCCACATGCTCCTCGCCCTTGTTTGTAGTCACCGTTCTCCTCCGCACACTCCACTGCTCTCCTCCACCCTCGACACCACACCCCCACCCTACTCCAGGTGCCGCCATCAGGCCTGCGTTCAGGCCCACACGGATCCGTCATCTCTCCTAATGGCAGGAGGGCAGAAAATCCTGATGCTTTTTAACTTACCCTACAATCCACCCCTCAGGGTTTTCTGCCAGACCATCTACATATATACAATTTTGTTTCTTAGCAAACATACACAATGCAGCCATGGCCCACAAAAGTGAATAGTATACATCACACTATAACAAAATACAACAGAACACAAGTTAGTCCAGGCCAGGTATCAACCTAGTGGCAAAAGACATTCATTGGCACCAGCAGATGATCCACCAAATCTGCTGCCTAAGGCACTGCAACATGCAAGGCGGGAACTAGCTTGTTTAACTCATGATAATCTACTGTCATGCGCCAAGAGCCATCAGGCTTCTTCTCTGGCCACACCGGTGAATTGTCGGGGCTGTGGGAAGTATGCACAATGCCCACTTTCTCCAGTTCTGATATTGTGCCCGTAATTTCCTTGTAGCCTACGGGCAACTGATATTGCTCGGTATTAGTCACTCGCCTAGGGACTGGCAGATGTGTGGGCAGATGTTTAGCGTGTCCGCTCACCACTGCCTTTACCACACACACTCTAAGGTGAAACTCTCTGGCTGTGGTCTCTAGCCATAAGCCACGTAGTACTTCCACCCCCAGGATGTACTCCAGGATGGGCGATACATATACTTTATACTCTTTTGGGGGGTAACCACCCAATCCCCAAAGATAGTCTCACTGCTGTCACCTTGACACTCTGGCCTCCATAGCCATCAATACAAATAGACCCGTGAAATCTTTCTGGATTTCCATAGAGCAGAGTACATTCTGCTCCTGTGTCTGCCAGAGCTAAAACCCTTTGCATGTTAGTTGGGGACCAGTGGATGGCAAGCTCCACATGTGGCCTCCGGTCCCCCCCCCCGTCCCCTGTGGACAGGTTCCTTAGCCCTCACCTTATTTGAAAGCGATCAGGCCATCACCCGAGGATAGGGTTGGCAGCAAGTATCTTCCAGGCGCAGGGTATTTGCCTGAGTCCTGGAGCGTCCAGGCTCCCCCTGAGCAGCAGTCCTTCTCATGGTCATGAACCTGTGGTTTTCTTGCAGCTGCTGCCATAATTCCAACAAACATAGATTGGGCTGTGCATGTATTTTACTACTATCTACACCTGCTCTCACTAAATCTGTCCACATTTGGTTATGGGTGACTTTAATAAGTTCTGTGATGCCAAGAGGCTTCCTTTCCCTCCTTGGCATTCCTTTTCACTTTTCAACAACTACCCATATTCCCTTCTGAGTTTGAGAGTGCCAGTTCTCAACTTCGCCCAAGCTGGCTATCATTGTTGTGACGTCATGTAGCTGACGACCCACATGGGGTGCTACAACTGCCATGAGGGATCCAAATGAGGATGAGGGGACATTTTTTAATACTAAGTCTCTCATCCCTGCTGTGAAACGCTCGTCATCAGGACCACGGGAATTCACATTAAACATGGCCTTCCACATCCCCAATTCCCGAATGACCTGTATCAGCTCGGCGTACGTCTCCCATCCACTTACTGTGTCCGGCACGTCTCCTTCATCAGCCAGACTGTCCGTATGGCAGCCATTATCCTTTCCCCGAGGGTGGGGTCGCCCTGTTCATACCGCTGGCTGTTCTGTAGCCTCTGACGCAAGGATGGGTGTAAAGCCACGGAGGCCAGTCTCTCCATCACTTGTGCCGTGCAAATAATCCCATCCAGCCCCAGGCCCCACAAATGTAGCAGCCAGGCTGCCAAGGTTTCCCCTGGATTCTGGTGGAAACTCTTTGCCCAAGTCCACCAGTTCCGCCTGGGTGTATGGTTGATAGGAAGTAAATTCTGTCATTTGTGGTGATCCAGCAGCCTGACCCCCCTCCCCCGCTGGGGCCACGGGTGGCTGCTGCTTTATTTCTGAGTCACCACTTGGTGGGCCCGGAGCAAGGGACCAGCCTCCACCTCCTCTCCAGAGGAGTCCGGCATCTCCGGGGCCGCAGTTTGGTTTGCCATCGCAGTTGGGACTTGGACAAAGGGCCAGCCTCCCCCTCCTCCTGTCCTGAGGAGGGGTCTGGCATCTCTGGAGTCGCAGGTTGGTTTGCCACCACCGGCTGTGATTCGGGCAAAGGGCCATCATCCCTCTCCTTCCTGTCTGAGCTGGAGTCTGGCATCTCCAGAATGGTGGGTTGGTTTCTCTGAACTTCCTCCTCCAGAATCCTCAAATATTGTTGCAGTTTTCACATCTCTTCCCGTATCTCATCCCATACTCGCTGGACTCTAGATTGCTCTTTCTGCCTGGACTGTCGCAGAGCTGTGAGAAACACCCACCCCACTGCTCCTGTTACCTCGCGGGCACTGCACCCATTCAGGGTTTCTTCTATTTCATACAGGGCCTGTTCCAACTGCCCTGGGGTTCCTTCTACCTCTGGCCATTCCTGGGGAGGTGCCCACATGGCGAGGAGGTCGGCCACTGAGTACCATCTGCTCGTGGCCGGCCACCTGGCAATCCCTCCCCAGGTTCCAAAGGGTTTTGTCTGCGTAGAGCCATCCTGCTTTGAACCGTCCTGCCGTCTACTCTACGCCAGTTGTAATGCAACCAACCCATCCCGGGTAGGTGTATGAACGGATCTAGCAGCCACATGCACTTTATAGCTGTTTGTAGTCACTGTTCTCCTCTGTACGGGGTGGATCTGAGTGATCTCCCGCAGCTTGTCAAAATTAACCGCCTTGGAGACTGGCTGCTTCTTGGAGCCCAGCAAAGAGGCAGGTGATGAAGTGTCTCAGCGAGCCCTGCCCCCACGACCCGCGTCAGTGTCAGTCTGGTATTCCCAGCCAGGCTCCTGGCGGGGACCTGCTTCAGGGCCCGGGGGCATGGTTGTGTCAGTGAAGTGGACCTGATCTGTGTGGCCTCAAGCCGACTGAAAAACACGTTCTCTTTGATTAGAGGTCAGGGTGGAAGAGAGGATAACGTGTAATCATGACACTGAAGGTTATAGGTGTAACCTTAGGTGTAACCTTGGTAAGATAACGAAATTCTTTGGTGTAGGTAGTGGGATCGTTAGTGAAAGAGCCGAGACACTTTTCAATGTGGGAGAGATCAGACAGAGGGAAAGGATCGTGGACTCCACCTACTCCTTCAGTCCCCGCAACCTGCCTAAGGGGACAAAGAGGACGACTGTGAGAGCAGGTGTGGTGGCTGGGAGGTGGAAGGGGGGGCCAGGCCTGGGAAGCTGAAGGAGGTGAAGACTGAACATCTAGAGGATCAGAGAATGCAGAAGAGGGGTCTGGAGAGGGTGAAGAGAGAGAAGAGCCTCGAGACTTGGGAAGTAGAACTGGTTTGCAGGAGGGAGGGACTGGAGCACACGAGAAAGCAAGCCTGGATATGAGGGATCTCTGACCATGTTCCATTGCGGTGACAGAAACTGTTCAGGTCTGTAAGGACTGTGAGATGGAAAGTGCCCTGTTCTGGCCAATGAGAGCCATTCTCCAATGGGCACTGAGGCTGGGCAGTGTTGCAGGAGAAGACTAGACGCTGAGGCGCAGATCTGGCCTGAGCCCCAGCGGATCGAGGTTTGAGAGACGGCGTCCCAGAGGGATGGCTGGGCTCAGCTTGGAATGTGAGGACCCAATGGCTAAGTCGGCTCCTCTCCCGAACAAATGGGGGTACAGACTCAGGAACGCAGTTTCCCATGACCTCATCTGACCTTTGGGAACACAGGACCCAAATCGCGGTGTCCCACGACCCAGTCCTGGCCTTTGGAATGGTGGCAGGCGAGCGAGGGGGACATCTCCACTGCTCAATTGACACCCGGACTGGGACAACTGGGCTGGACGGGCATCCCCAAATCCAGAACCAGGAGCAATGGGGGTCGGCTGGCATAGGCCTGCGGTTTATGGAACAGTCAACCAGGATGGGGGTGAGGAGAGGAGCCGGGTAACAAGGGGTGAGGGCCTCCCAGGAAGGAGGGTCAGGCAGGTGACTCACCCCCAAGGATCAAGGCCTGTGGTGGATGTGCAGCGTCTACAATCGAGAGGAGAGTCCCAGGGATAGGGAGGCGTCCCTGGCACCGGGGAACACAGCCTTCTGGGTTTCGGGCACCAAGATGAATGGTTTGGCGTGGCAAAGAAAAGGGGAGCCAGGCTAAACTTTCTCAAAGGAAGGGAAAACTCATTGTGCCTCAAGGCGAGCTTTGCTGACCCAAGGTGGGTTGTCCCTGAAGTCACGCCTGTTGTGGGGGGAGATGTCATTTCATAGGGTGAGGAGACGTTAGGCAGGTAAACTGGGTTGGTAGTACAGGAAACAGGCTTAGGGGGAACAAAGTTGTTTTTTCGTGGAGCCGAGTTGTTTTCTCCTGCTTATGGCTTCAGTTTCTGTTTGATGGAATCAGGGGTACTGGTGTTAGGGCCATCTTATTGTTTGTATGTGGGCTTCCCCATTCCTGGCCCCTGCATCGACCTTTCATACCAGCCTTTTGCTGATAGGAAAGGGGTGACGGTTCTTTCTTTGGCTACTTCCTGCTGGACGGGGTCGAAGACCAGGGTGGGGCTCAGGCCTGGTTATGAGATGGTCTTTGCAGGGATGCGAGGATATGGGTGGAGGAGTTGGTTAAAGGTGCTACCGGGCAGGTCTTGGATCCCATGTTGGATGAAATGCAGTAAGCATGGGGCAAAAAGAAAAAAGTAAGGTTAGGATCAGAGGCCCTGGGATTGCTAATACCTTGCCTGAGGCTGTACTGATCTGGAATCTCTAGGCATAGACATAAGAATGGGATGTGGCTTGAAGTGATGGGATTAGAAACAGAGGAGAGAGAGTCAGAGGGCCTCTGCTCTGTAGGCTGAGTGGAACCTGGACCAGGGGCGCAGTGATGCATACCCGAGTTGGGCCCAGCACTCGCATACATACTGATTATCCACAGGGACCAGTTTGACCCTGCAAAGCTGATGCCAAGACGTGTTGCCCAAGACCTTGACAGCCGTTGGTGTAGTCAGGATGATCTTGTGTGGACCCATCCACTTTGGCAGAAGTGATTCTGGAGAGATGGCTTTCAGAAGAACCTGGTCTCTAGGACACAGCAGGTTGACAGGTGCATCAGGGGACGGAGGCACAGGTTGTGGCAGACAACGGTCTGTGTGTTCTTGGAGCAGCTGTCTGAGCAAAGAGCAGTATGGAAAATATCCAGCCAACAGTGTAGGATGGACGGGGAGCTCATGGTTAGTAAGAGGAGGTCTGCCATACATCCGTTCAAAGGGGGTCAGGAACAAGGGGCCACAAGGGGTGACTCAGAGGTGCATTAAAGCCAGTGGGAGCAGCTCCACACAGAATTTCCCCAGCTCAGTGGAGAGTTTGGTTAGGTGGTCTCTGGTCAGACCATTTACCCGTTCTACCTTACCAGAGGATTGCGGTCGGGAGGGAATGTGTAGTTTCCATGTGATGCCCAGGGAGGAGACCTGTGGAGTAATCTTTGAGATAAAGGCAGGTCCACTGTCCAACTGGTGATGGTGTCCACCATAGTAAGAAGAGGGTGTTATCTGCGTTAGGGAGTGGAACCCCCGTGAGGCCTAGCAGGTTGGAGAGTCGTCGATTGGGAGAGGGAGAGGAGAGGGTCTTTGACAAAGAGTAGAAATCTAACAGACAAGAGGGCGATGGAGGGGAGAGAGGCTGGTAAATGAGTTGGTCGTGGAGCCGATGTGGAGAACTAACATGTACAGGTAGGCCCAGTGTGGGTTTTAAGGCCTGTCTAGCGAGACGAGCAGCTGCCACAAGTGTGTGCAAGCGGGCCTGCCATCCTCTTACAGTGGGATCCATTTGTTTAGAGAAATAAGCAACTGGTCGCTGGACAGCCCAGGTTGGCCCAGAACCCCTAGAGCAATGCGCTGTTGCTCATCTGTCAATTACAGGAATGGCTTTCCCGGGTCTGGGAGAGTGAAGGCTCATGTCAGAGAGCTTTGCCTGGATAAAGCAGAGAAAAAAGGGTGCTGAAACAAAGAAAAGCATAATCATGATCATTGGGCCTACTAGGGGCAGGATCCATGATGTCTTGGCCCCCATGTTCGGCTGATGATGTGGCGATCAGAGGGGGCTTTGCTGGTCAGATGAGCAAGCCCATGAATGATTTGGAGGAGAGGGAGGCACGATTTCTCACCAAAATCTCTCTCTCTGACCTTCAACACTTTCTTTTGCTTGCTTTCATTCTAATGCCATTTCATTTTACCCATCCGGCTTTACATAATCTTAAGGCCCTTCAGAATATCCCTCTTCCATACATTTCTTTTTTCAAACACACATACATCACCTCACTTGCATTTACCAGACTTAGCAAAACCTGTTTTAGAAGGGAATTGAACACCATCTAAACAATGATGAAAAAACACAAATTTAAGGTAGATAGCCCCTGTAGCTTTTCATTCCTGACCCAGTGATTCAACTGGCAGAGAATGGTGTCCAAAGCCTGCATCTGTTGGGCGATAATAATGTTTCCAATTTGGCTAAGGTCACCCTGCAGGGTTTGAATCCAGGGAGGATGAGGGGTGGTTGGCCATCTGGAGAGAATTTTTAAAAGGAGAAATTCCAGCTGGGCTGACACTGTGTAAGAATCCCAAGCTGCAAAAGTTCAAGATGACAATGCTCACTGCGGGACTGAGATTGATCATAGCCTAGGGCTTCCTGGTGTAGGAAGATGGGGTGCAGATTTTCCATCTGAGCAGGTCGTGTGGAGTATGGCTGGCTTATGAATAAACTCTGTCCACCTTGAAGAGTCCTGTTTGGATTCTAATATACTGGTCCCCGAGTCTTTCTTAAGGGGAGCTAGAGACCCTCTCTATCTGCTCCTTGCAATCTGCACGTTTTACCACATGGGCCCAAGCCTTTGCAAGAGCTCCTGCATCCTCTATGCCATCCCTGTGCCCAGGATAGAGCAGCAGGTCTCTCCCAGCAAGGGGGCAGTATGGTTCTCAGGGAACTGAGCCTATGATGGGGGAGAGAGTTCCAGGGTTTCCTGCCTCTGGCCCTGGGGCCTCTGACCCTGGGGCCATCCACACAGCCTCATATCCCTTCTGGGCCCTGTACCTGCTCAGCTCTCCCCAGCCCCTCCACACCCTACCACTCACCCACTCTGCTCCCCTCTAGGTGTTTCCCCTGATCCTTGGACCTCCTGGCCCTTCACCTGCTCTGCTCCAGGGACATCTGTGCTCCAGGGACATCAGTTTTGCCCAGATTTCTGTGCTGCAGTCCCGTGGGTCTCACGCTCCTCCTGGCTCCTGTGACTGGACCCAGTCCCTGAGCCTCTCCAGAGCCTCAACCTTCCCTGGTGTACTCCTGTTCACCATGGCCACTGAGTGGTTGTGCTTTGGGGGTGGGGAGGCTTTTGTCTGGTTTGGTGCTATTTTTAGTCTTTGTTGCTCTGCAATTCGAATGCTGAACAGCAGCAACAAAATTCTAGGATAATATCTAATACCCTATCTCTGGCCCTGATGATTGCTGAAGGGGCCACTGCACTGGAAGACCAGCCACGTCTTGGGGGAGGTCTTAGGGTGGTGCTGCAGGGCTGGGGAGCTGGACAGATTGTGTTGGCCCTGCTTTCCTGGTCCCTCTCCAGCTGGGGGCCTGTCTCAGTGGTGCTGCTGTGCTCCCCAGCGTCCTCCAGCTGGAGGACTGACACCAAGGTGCTGCTGTGCTCCCTGGTGTCCTCCTGCTGGGGTCTGGCCACAGAGGTGCTGGTGTCCCCCCAGGCGTCCTCCAGCACCGGGCCTAGCGCAGAGGGTCTACCCTTCGCGGCATCCTTTAACAGGGAGCCTGGCCCTGCGGAGGTGGTGTGCTTCTGGGCGTCCACCAGCTCAGAGACACCTGCAAAGGTGACCCTTTTGCCCAGGGTGGCATCCGTTCCCCTCTTATGGACTTCCTGCTTTCGCAGGATACCCGGCCTTGGGGTATTCCCCGAAACCTCAGGCTGCGGGAGGCTGTCCTTGGAATCGGGGTCACTGTGCTCCCAAAAGGTGACACGCTTTGGCACCCGGGAGGTGACAGCATTAGCAAGCTAATATTGGTTGGGCAATTAAAGATAAATTCATTGATTTTCAAACTCTAAAATGTTCCCTTATTTTCTGTAGATTCAGAGACATTATAAGGGAAGGACAGAGGCTCAGATCTCTTTCTTCACCTTCCCTATGCCAGAGAAGCTGCGCTTGAATGTTTACAAATCATGACTGGAGAACAAGGATTGACAGATTTGTCTCTCGTCAAGGAATAAATATTTCAAACTTTATTCATCATATATTGTAGTTTATTTTTTGTTTGTTTTTTTATTTTTTTTTATGGAGGCATGTTTTTATTTATTTATTTGTTTGTTTGTTTGTTTGTTTAAAAATGCACTGGGTACAGTCAGAAGCGCGGGAGGGTGAGAGAATTCACCAGAGCCAGAGTGGGGAGCAGCAGAGCCAGAGTGGGGAGCAGAACAGGCAGAAGGACCGAAGTACACTGCTGAGGGGAGCAGCGGGCGGCAGGAGAGGTCTGCGCGCCATGTGGGACACTCCTCGGGTGGCCGGGGAGCAGCCGGGGGTCGAACCGGAGTCGCAGAGGCCGCGGGCAGCTTCACAACCCAGCGCTCAACCGCTGAGCCACCAGGGAGGCCCTATTGTAGTTTCTTTTACAACTACTAAAATCTGCACTACAGCAAGGAGATAGCCAAAGGCAATTAAATGAAGGTGGCTGGTTTTTCATTGTATTTACAAGGTTGAATTTAGCCTGAGGGTGTCATTTCCTTGTTCTAAGGAAATAATTTCCCTTTTCTCCAAGATTCTACATCTTTGGGTTTGCTCCATGAATTTTGAAGTGGCTGGAATTTAGGATGACTTAGAAAATTTGCATCAAAATATGGGTCTTTGAGCAACCCTCATCCATCTTGTAGATTCTGACTCCCACGTATTAGAGCAAAAACTGTAAAGAACACACAGCAGGGCCTCCCTGGTGGCGCAGCGGTTGAGCGCTGGGTTGCGAAGCTGCCCGCGGCCTCTGCGGCGCCAGTTCGATCTCCGGCAGCTCCCCGGCCACCAGAGGAGGGTCCCACATGGCGCACAGACCTCTCCTGCCACCCACTGCTCCCCTCAGCAGTGTACTTCGGTCCTTCTGCCTGCTCTGCTCCCCGCTTTGGCTCTGGTGAATTCTTTCACCCTCCCACGCTTCTGACTGTACCCAGTGCATGTATAAACAAACAAATAAATAAAAATAAAAATACATGCCTCTTTAAAAAAAAAAAAAAAGAACACACAGCAATCAGAATAAATGTCCTCTGAAATTAAGACCTTTAAATGTCCCTTCATATGCCATCAGTTGATTCCATTGTTTTTTAAAAATTAACTGCTGAGAGAGAAAAAATTTAAAAAAGGAAAAGTATGAGGATTGCGTATAAGAGAGCAAGTCAAAATATCTCAGAATAGCTTTCACTTCTTTACATATATATAAAAATGGAGTTTCGGAATTATCGCCAATTTCATGAGCTCTAATAAACATCTTTGTGTTTCACTTCATTTTCTTTTAATTTTTACTGAAGTTCCACTGGTTTCTACCATTATATAGTGATAGGTTTTGCTGTACATTAAAAATTAACATTTGAATAAAAAGTTTCTATTCTTCACCATACAAGAACTCCTTTACCCAAATTCCTTTACCCAAATTCCTCAGCCCCTTTTCCTGTTTCCCTCTGGCAAAGGATATTTGGTTCTTACAGACAAAGATGTTGTTTTTGGTTTGTTTTGTTTGTTCATTTGTTTTGTTTCTTTATCATCTATATAGGTGTGAAATTGTAACAGGGTGGTCCCCAGGAAAGGGGGTGGTTCCAGGTTTCCACCCCACCCAAGGGAGGGTGGAGCTGAGCAGGGAGAGAAGAAGCTGCAGAGGAAACTGAAGAAGGAAGGAAGCAGGATGGAACCAGAAGGAGACCCGGAGGTGGCATGTGGAGCAGAGAGAGGCATGAAGAAACCATGCCTGCCTTTAGGTCGTGGACTGGATGATGCAGATGTGGGCGAGAGACCCGTGGGGAGGTGGCAATGGCAGTTTTTGTCTTGCTTTTGATAATTTACTCTTTTCCTTCCAGAATTGTCTGGTGGTTTCTGATCCTTTTCTATGGGTCCCCACTGGAAGATGCTTTAGACCTATGGCAGGCTTTGGGGCCTTATTCTGGGCCAATCCCTTTTGGATGGACTTTTACCCACGAGGGGTCTGGTAACTTTGGGTACTTTATTTAGAAACTATAGAGAAACAATTCGGCAGGGTGTGGGGTGTGGTGGGGTGGGGGGTTGGGGGGATGGGGGTGAGGGGGTGGGGAGGGAGGGCCAGAGAGAGGAAGGACTGGATTCAAAATAAGGGGGGGTGCAATTGTATTGGGATTATAACAAAAATGAAAATGCATGCATTGTGCAAAGATGAAAAATGATGTAAGAATTACATAAAATAAAATATTAAAAAAGAATCTGTAGTCTTTGCCTTTCCTGTATTGTTTCCTAATTGTATTGAAGTTCCTTCCCAGTAAAGTCTCATATGTTTTGTGTTGATGCAGCGCATGGCAGAACCTATTTAGAGCAGGTAGGTTTGTGGTGTCTGGGCTGCCCCTCTCCCTGCCCTGTAACAAAATCGTATGGTGCTTTTAGTATCCCTCTGACTTATTTTAGATAGCAAAATATATATACTCTAGGTCAATCCATGTTGTTTCAAAGGGCAGGATTTCATCTTCTTATAGCTGAGTAGTCTCCCACTGTGTGTGTGCGTGTGTGTGTGTGTGTGTGTGTGTATATATATATATATATATATATATATCACATTTTTTTTATTTTATCATCTACCAGGGGGCTCTAAGTTTGTTTCTCTGTCTTGAGTGTTATGATAATGTTATGATGAACATGGTATTCCATATATCTCTTTGAATTTAAATTTGTATATTTTTGTGGTAAAGCTTGACAACTAAAGAGAAGTCAGCTAGCTGGGTCATGTGATATTATTTTCTTAAATTTCTTGAGGTATTGCCACACTATTTCCATGATTGCAACAATTTAAATCCGTAACAACAATCTACAAAGATTTTGCCTCTCCACAACTTTACCATCACTTGTTTCTTGTCTATTTTGATAATAACCCTCTTAACAGATAGGAGATGATCGCTCATTTTGCTTCTGATTTGCTTTCTTAATAGGAGAGGAGGAACACGTGTTCATGGGCCTGCTGCCATCTCTGTCCTGTGGACAAGTCGCTCTGCAACATCTCTGTCCACTTTTTAATGGGGATATTTGTTCTTTTGTTGACGAGTTTAATGAGTTCTTTATAAAATTTCTATATTAAGCCCTTGTCTGACATATGTAAGTATTTTCTCCAAATCATTAGTTTTTTTAATGGTGGTTTCTTTCACTCTATAGAAACTTTTTAGTTTAATATTGTCCCATTTGTTTATATTGGCTTTTGTTTCCTTTGACAATGTAATCCGATTGACAAAAGTCATCTCCAAGGCTGATTAAGGAACTCTGTCATTTTTGTTTTTCTGTGTATTTTGTGATTTGAGAACTTCTATCCATGTCTTTACTCCACTGTTGGTGGAAATGTAGACTGTTTCCTTTCCTAGAAAATTAGAACAGATATTTCTGAAAATACTAACAATAGTTCTACCTTATGATCCAGCAATCCCATTCTTAGATATCTCTCTGAAGTATACAAAAACACTAATATGAAGGGATATGTGCACTCCTATGTTCACTGTAATGGTATTTTCAATACCAAAGTGATGGAAGCAACCTAAGGGTCCAACAACAGATGAGTTGGTTATGAAGATATGGCACACAACACACGAATACTACTCAGCTACTAAAAAACCCCTCCGGATTAAATCTTGCTATTTGCAATAATATTGATGGTACCAGAAGAGACTATGACTCACAGAATTAGTTAGAAGAAAGATAATACCAGGGAGAGTAAATGGTTTGCCCACAGATCCAAAACTATAGCCTAATTTGAAAATAAACGAAAATCTCTTACTTAGACCAATTTTCCATCAACTACTTAAAAATTTATGGGCACAGAATGACCTACATCTATTTCAAACATAGTGTTTTTCTTTAGACTGTTATTTCATTGCAATCTGATTCCGTATGAAAACTTATAACGTAAAAAGTTAATGAAGGTCTCTTTATTAAAAGAAATGGATAAAAGGGATCTGAAAAGCATTATCCTTCAGGACTATAATGTGAAACCCTGCCATTTGTTATTTTCCATTTTGTTATGATAAGAATGAAAGGTTAAATATTTTCATATTAGTTTTTACTTTGACATTTACCAAAAAGACTCTTCATTTTCAGAGTCACTTAAAAACCAGAAAAACTGTTCATATCAACCATGTAGTATATAGTCCTTACACATGCTTACCAATTAATTTAAATCTAAAAGTTGCCTGTGACATGATTCTTTGATCAGTAAAGACACATTAATTTTATATTAAATTCTATATGGCCAATACTGCAGTGAGAATTTATTGGGAAAGGGGCCTCGCTGGTGGCTTAGGGAGTCTCAGCTCTGTCACTGCTGTGGCCTGAGTTCAATTCCCCACGAGGGAGCTAAGCCACATAGGGTACAGCAGCCTTCTCCTGTCATGCCTGCTGCTCCCTTGAGCAATGTATTTCAGTACATCTGCCTGTTCTGCTCCCCAATCTCTCTGGTGAATCCTCTCAACCACTGCACCTCTGGGCTACACCCCAGTTCTTCTATGCTTAAAAAAATACATTGGAAAAAGGTGGCAGTCTTTGTTTGGAAAGTCTGCAAAGCAGATCAAGGAGAAAAGACTTTAATGAAAAACTATTTGAGAATAGTAGAGAGCAATATGATGAAGGGATAAACATGGTCACTCTAACTAAAGCATAAACTAACTGAATTATAAACATTTTGAGAATAAATCAATCAGCTAATTCTGTTACATTACATTCATTTATCAACACTTAATCGACTTGCTTCAGTGTATTTCTGATACATTGTCTAGTCCACAAATCACTATACAACAGAATACAACTTAAATATATGAAGGAAAACTCCATTATGGAAGTTTGTAGATGGCTCACAGCTATTCCACGCAAACACAGTTTGGGGAACCTCCCCTCAGGAAACCACAGGAAACAGGTCTTGGGCCCAAAGTCTCTACACGGGTGGTGCCAAAATATGCCTCACGTGGGGCAGAGAAGTGTGCAGGCATGAGCCACAAATCCATGGTCCTCCTTGGAACCCGGGTCCAGGTTAGTTATTTAGGCTTGTGAAATAGGACTTGGGCCCTATTCCAAAATGTGCTGGGGATCAAAACCATGGCAATACAACCCTGCATTTCCATTACATTGTGAGTGCTCCTGCATCAGGAAATAATCTCCTCTTTTCACCACCATAGAGGACACTTGATTTTCCTAGGGCTACAGGAATTAAGGAGTAATATTTTACTATTTCGTCTATTTCTTTCACTACCACTATTCCCTATTGGAATGGCATTAAGCCAAATCAGACTGGAAAGGAAAGGAAAACAATGAAATAACTGCAGGGGACATAATTTGAGGAACATTTTCCAGGACATAATTTGAGGAAATTCAAGGACTTTCTATATTATTGATGCAGATGTTGGCTACATAGATCAACTGAGGAGCAAGCATTTTCTTACCCATGACTTAGATGTGGTATAAACGGAATTAGAAATTTCCTCCACATCTGAGGATTGGAAAGCTGATAGTATACCAGAGACTATAATTCAACTAAGAGGCCCACATAGTAAGACCTCCATAATGGATCATGGTTTTTAGCAGTTATGTAAGCAAAATACCCAAAAGCAATAATTAATATACATATGTGTGTTACACTAGTTTATAACACTGCATAAATTTTTGGAGTACAGCTTCACACCTATTAAAATGTGTAATTCCACACCACACACACCAACAGAGTTCTAATGAGCCTCCACTAACAGGCTTCCCCTAACACATGCCCCCTCTCCAGGATCAGGTCCTCCTGCCAATTTGTGTCTGCACAAGCATCGACTTCTCTTCTTCCGCACGCGCGCATGTGTGTGTGTGTGTGTGTGCCCTCACCCCAGTGAAAGGAGGACTCTGGTGAAGTTTTTCTTAGAGGTGACCCAAGAACCCCCATCTGTGACCCCAACACCTCTCCCAAGGAAACAAGGAAAGTCTGAGAAACTGTCATCCAGGCAAACTGGTTGGGATTATTGGGCATAAAATGGCATTAGCAAAAACAAATTAAAGTATGGCGTTTAGTTATTATGTCAACATTTCTGCATTAGTGGTAAAAAAAATCTGTACCCATGTAGGATGTTAACAAAAGGGAAATGGTGTGGGATAAACAAGACCTGTACTGCCTTCACAACTTTTTTGTAATTCGAACAGTATTCTTTAAATGTTATTTTTAAAAATACTCTCAATATTTAATAGGTTATAGATGGAAAGTTTTTTTTTTCTTTTCCAGTTTCCCAGGTATCACCGTCCAGGGAGTGGAGAGAAGGGTTCTGGGGAGAAAAGCTGGAAACCTCACACACAGGGCAGGCTCCGGAGTCTCCTCTCCCCTGAGCCCTGCTGCTCAGACTCCTCACAGAGCATCTCACCCCAGGATGCCGCGCTCCAGGACCCCCAACTCTGCCCACCTCAGCCCCCGCCATGTCCTGGAGGCTCCACCAGAATCCGGAACAGGCGGCAGCGCCCCCGTGTGGCCACAGGGCTGAGCACAGGAGCCCAGAGCCGCCCTTTCTCCTGCTCAGCCAGGCCCTCCCCAGGCTCCCTGGGCCCCCAGCGGCAGGACAGGGATCTGCACACAAGGGGGCGCCCAAGTCCAGTGTCAGGTCAGTGTCCTCCAATTTTCTTAGTCCCAGTGCACCACGTCCCGGGCTTAGCAGTGGCTGAGCGCAGCGAGGATCTGCTGGAAGATGTGGCGCGCCTCCATCTCCCTCAGGTGCCCACACCTGCACAGGTAGTCCTGCAGGTCGCCCCCCTGAGTGCGCTCCAGGACCAGCAGCACCTCATCCTCAGTGTCCACCACCTGGAAGAGCTGGAGAATGTTCGGGTGCCAAAGGACTTTAATGCAGGCCACCTCGCAGACCAGGAACCTCTGAGGCATGCCGGACTTGGGGATGACCTTTATGGCCACTTTCGTGCCCATTGGCAGGTGCCGCGCCTGCTTGACCTTGGTGTGGGTGCCCTCCCGCAGCTTGCCGAGCATCACATACTGTCTCAGGGCCATTCCCTGGGCAGACATGCACATCGAGGCAGTGAGGGTGGACCCGCTCCTACACTCGCAGGTCCTGGCTGTCTAGAGCCCTCGGCACTAGCTCCGCTACCCGATTAACAAGTTCACTACTAGCCTAGAGCTAGTAGTACGTGAAAAGGATCCCCGAAACTAACTAAATGCTCCCCGCGCTGACTCCTCTACCAAAACAGTAAGGATGCTAACTTACCTCTACCAGAAACACTAACTATGCTAACCTAAGTAGGATACTGATACTAACTACGCACTCAAAAATGAAAACACACAACCAAAAAATTAACAAAGATAAATACTTAAAAATATGAAAAAAACAATAACAAACTAACAACTCCAAATAACAAGAACACAGACAAACGAACAAACAATTACAAACTAACAAGTAAAATAAAAAAAAAAAAACAGACAACAAAGGGAAATAAAAACACTCGCAAAAATAACAACACCAGGGAAAATGGGGGCAATAAAAAAAATTAAAAATAAAAACAAATAAAAAAATAAAATAATAAAAGGAAAAAATAAGCAAATAATAAAACAAAGGAAAATAAAAAAAACAGAATTAAAAATAAAATAACTGAAAGAGCTAAAATAAATAACTGAATAAGAAATAACCAAAGCAAAAGCAATCCAATCCACCAACATGCCTCTCTCTCCCTTCGAGTCCACCGTCACGATCCCAACACTCCTCGCTCTACCTACACCGCCGCCGGCTGCGCGGGGTCTTAAGTAGGCTCCGCGGGTGACATCACAGAGCTCTCTGTGGCGTCAGAGCAGAGGCCACGCCCCAGGCAGAGGGCACCCTGGGGGCCATTCAGCCTTCACGGCACAGCAACCGCCAAGAGGTGTGTGGACAGACTCCCTGGAGACTGGACTCCACCCCGTTCCAGAAGCCCGCGGGGCGCTGGCGAGGCCGTGTCCTCTGTCGCGAGCACCTGTCCCTGGTTTTGGCTTTTAGGGTCTCTCCGCACAATTCCCCTCAAGCCCTGATGCGTCTCACATGACACGACACATTCACAGGCACAATAAACGACACCATGTTGGGAGCATGAGATGCGACAGAGTCCGCTCTTCACACCCCGACACTGAAAACTCTCTGGGACATGGTCCCCCCGTTTGGCCCACGAGCTGCGTGTGCCCCTCGGCGTTCTCGCTGGCCGGAGGCCGGGGCGGCTCCCAGGGCGGCAGAGGCTGTAAAGCGGGCCCTGGAGGGGGTGTCCGCCCCGCCCCCAGCGCTGTGGGGACACCCCCTGACCTGACTCAGCCGGGGCTGGGGGCAGCTGGGGCTGCTCAGCTCCCCCCGAGATTTCTGGCTTGGAAATATCTGCGGCTGCAGCTCCTGTTGGCACAGCGGGTTGAGCGCAGCGCTGTGGAGCTGTCCGCACCTCTGCAGCGCTGGTTCGATTCCCGGCCCGCCAGGGAGGCGAGCAGACCTCTCCTTTCCCGCCCTCTGCGCCCCTCATCAGTCTATTTCATCAGTCTGCCTGTTCTGCTCCCCACTCTGTCTCTGGTGAATCCTCTCACCCTCACACCTCTGGCCTGTACCCCGGTAATTGTATAAATATATCTTTAAAAATAAAGACTGAAAAAAAATCTGCTTCTTGCTTGAACTCGGGGTCGGGGAGCAGAGGTTTGCAAAGGCCAGGTCCAGACGCTGTGGCCCTGCACCCCGCGGGGAACGGCCTGGCTTCTGGAAGTGGTGGGTTCGCGTGAGCATTGGGGTCCGCTGCTGCTCAGGCTGCAGGTTCACCCCGCCAGGCCAACCCTGATCACTCACACACAGCATCCGCTGAGGACCAGGTCTCCCCTGAGCAGCCTTGGGCGCGGCCAGAGCCCTGAGGCTCAGAGCCTGGGCTCAGGGGTCGGGCTCGGTGACCCCAGTGCCGCATGTCCCAGGCCTGGAGGGCGGAGGGTGTCATCCTCTCGGGGGACAGGACGCCCAGGGCAGGTTCCCTTGGTCCCGCCCCCCGGGGACCTGACCCAGCAGCGGCCAGGAGAGGCCATGCTGCTTCTCCTTAGACCGCGGCTGCTCCCGGCTGCCGCAAGAGAGAGGTCGCAGCCTCTCCCGTGTCGGGGGCGGACTCGCAGGCCTGTTCCCGTCTTTCTCCCCAACCTCCACGGCCGCCACGGGGGAGTCTGCGCTCTGTGGCCGCCTGTGTCCACACCCGCCTCAGCCTCAGGGGCTGCAAACCACATGGAGGCTCCGCATCCTCTTGCCTCTGAGAACCCACAATGCCCCCACCAGCCTGGGATGCTGCATGTCACGGGCCAGGGCTGCGGCCCCGCACTGGTTCCTCCCCTTCCTTCAACCTCCCCCACACCCAGGGAAGAGCGAGAGCATCAATCAGATCATCCGCTCGCTCGCTGGCCTCACGCTTTCCCGTGGCCCTGCTGGGCTTGACACTTTCCCCAAACCCCTTTGCACAGGCTTCCCTGCCCCGCTGGCCTCAGACCTGCCCCCACGAACCTCCCCTCCCTGTCCAGCCCTGCTACGTGAGCTGTCCTTCTTTTTCGTTTTTAATTTTATGTATTTTTGCTTCCTTTTTCATTTTTGCCAATGTATGCATTTTCACCTTGGTTATAGTCCCCGTACAATTCCCACCCCCTTGACGATCCTACTTCCTCCTCCCCCGCAGTGTAGTGTGTCTCTGGCTTGTAGATGCTGTTGTTTATGATTTTTACTTTATTATATTTAATATTTTCCTGGTCCCTAATTTAGGTTTTCTAAACTCCTGCTATGAGTGAGACCATCCGGTATTTTTCTTTTTCTTTCTGGCTTATTTTGCCTGAGCATGATCCCTTCCAACTTCATCCATGTTGCTGCAAATTGCATGTGTTCATCTCTTTTGATTGCTGAGTCATATTCCATTGTGTATATGCACCACATCTTCTTGATCCTGTCATCTATTTTGGGATATTTGGGTGTCCTTCTTTCTGCCACATCCTGTTGCCACCTGAGGCATTTGCTCTTGTTTTTGCAGAATCCCCAGTCTGCACCTACCAGCTCTCTGACCTTGCTTTCCTCCAACCCACATGTCGCTTCTGACCACCTTTCAGGCAGGTGCTGCACATTTCTTCTTGAATCACATCCTCTCCTCCCTTCACAGTGTCAACTGCACATAAATCATACTAACATGTTTTCAGAATTTCATGCTAGAATGGAATTTCCTCCTGTGTCTTGAGGTCCTGACACAGTTTTGCTTATGGGAAGAATGCTGTTGACTGACCCAAAGCAGTCCTAAAACAAGAACATTCTAAAGAACAGTACATTTTGAATGTTCCCTTGTCTTTTTACATGGGAACATTTTCTCACTCTCTATCAGGAAATAGATTCAGTTTGACTAAGGAAACTTTGTTTTAAGCAATATTTCAAAGTACTTCAAATGACAAATGTCACGTGTGATGTCATAAAGGTTTACATCATCAGTCACATTGAGTTTTTTTGCTGTGTTTTAATCTGTTGGCTTAATTTTAGAAGTGCCTCACAGTCCAAATCAGTGTTAATACCTATGTCTAAACATACAAGGAATGCAGATGGGGAAAGAAGTAAAACTATCACAATTTGCAGATAATACGATAATATACACTGAGAACCCTAAAAACTCCACAGAAAAACTACTCAAAATAATCAAACAGTTCAGTAAAGTGGCAATATTCCAAATCAACACACAAAAATCAGTAGCCTTACTATACACAATCAATCTGCAGAAGAATAAATCAAGAAAACCATCCCTTATGTAATTGAAACAAAAAAAAAATAAATACTTGGGAATGAACCTAATAAAAGAGGTGAAAGATCTATACAGGGCCTCTATTGTGGTGCAGGCAGTTGAGCACAGCGCTGTGAAGCTGTCCGCAGCTTCTGCAGTGCCTGTTTGATCCCTGCCGTCCTCGGAGCTACCCACATGACACGGCAGACCTCTCCTGTCTCGACTGCTGCTCCCCTCAGTGGTATATTTCGTCAGTCTGCTTGTTCTGCTCCCCACTCTGTCTCTGGTGAATCCTCTCACCCTCCCAAGTCTCTGGCCAGTACCCCAGTTCTTATCAGCATAAATAAATAAGTCTTTAAAAAAAAAAGAAAAAAATATTATTTAATTTGCTAGCATAGTCAGTCACAGTGCTCTCATGACCTTTGTATTTCTCTGCTAGCTGTAGTAATTTCCATTTTTGTCTAATTCTATTCATAAATTTTCTCTTGCTTCCATTGTTAGCCTAGCTAAAGATTTATCAGTGTTGTTTATTGAAGAAGTAACTCTTAGTTCATGGATCTTTGTTTTGGCTTTTTGACTTGTGTTTCATTTATTTCTGCTCCAATTTAAATAATTTCCCTTCTTTTATTTTAGTTATTCTTTGTTTTATTTCTCAAGTTGCTTGAGGTGTACTGTTTAATTATTTATTTGGGATTTATGTTACTTCTGGGTATAGGCCCCTTCTGCAATTCCCACTCAAATACTTTCTCCCTTACCCCATATGTTATTTTTGTTCAAGGAGTCAATAAAAAAATAATCTTTTAAAATGTAATTGAGTAAGATATGTTTCCACCAGTGTTAGTATTTTGTAAGGTCTCTGTGCCCTATATGCAGTCACCAAAGTGCACCCACTGCAAAAACACCCGCAGTCTGCCCCCATAGCCATTGTGCTTTCTCCCGCGTCTCTCTCACCCCTCCCTATTCTTCTTCCCTTGGGGACCTCAGTTCTGTGATCAGGGGCAAGGATTACCTTTAAAGTTTGAGGTTCCTTTATTTGCTTTCTCTATAGTCCACGTACAAGTGATGCTACCTGGTATTGTCTTTTTCTAGTGACTTATTTCACTCCACATAATGCCTTTTAGTTCCATCCATGTTGCTATAAATGGGATGAGTTTATATTTTTTCATTGCTGAGTAGTATTCCATTGTGTATACACATCACATATTCTTGATCCATTTATCTGATCGGGCACTTAAGTTGTCCCCACATCTTGGTTATTGTAAATAGTGCAGCAATAAACATGGGAGAGCAAGTTTCCTTTCAAATTAGTGTTTTTGTATTTCAGCAGTAGAAACCCAGGAGTAGGATTGCTGGGTCACGTGGCAGATCAACTTTTATTCTTTTGAGAAAACTCCATACTGTTTTCCATAGGAGCGACACCAGACTACCAACACCAACAGTGAAAAAGTGTTCTTTTGACTCCATATCTCCACCAACACTTGTTGCTTCTTGCTTTTTGATATGTGTACCTTATGGATATTTTTTGTCAAAATTATGCACAAAGCGTTCTCTTATTTTTTAAGATTTATGTATTTATGCATACAAGAGCTGGGGTACAAGCCCAAGGTGTGGGTGGTGAGAGGATTCACCAGGGACAGAGTCAGGAGCAGAACAGGCAGTTTGAGTGAAATACACTGCTGAGGGGAGCAGCAGGCAAGACAGGAGAGGTCTGTCGTGCCATGTGGGCAGCTCCCTGGCCAGGGATCTAACTCTGTGCTGCAAACAGCTTCATAATGCTGAGATTTAATCCTTTGTGCTGTGAGGGAAGGCCTCTTACCTGCAATTGTGAAGATGATTTTATTTTGATTGAACTTTTGTTTGCTGTAAAATCTTGATAGTTTCCCAGAGTGCCTTCCAAGTTGGTAGAGATGCCTAGAAAAGAATTAGGCCAAAAATTGAAACAGCACTTAAGAGGCTGTGGGCAGCTTCGCAACCCATCGCTCAACCATTGCACCACAGGGGAGGCCCCTCTTATTGTCTTTAGAAGCAGTCCCCGCGTCTTAGCCTGACATCAAGGGTTTATCAGTATGATTCTATTCTCTCCAAGAAATCTTACCTTCTCAGTAACTACTTACTCAGTTGTACTAAACTACATATTCTTTCAACTTTTTCCAAAATGTGCTACTTCTGTCGGGAATGTCCATTTTTTTTTTCTCTTCAATTAACCTTGTGTCAGGAGTTAGTTTAGCTGTTTGTATCAGGAAACCTTTCCCAATGTTCTCTGCTGGGGGTTCATCAAGAACCATTGCCCTGATTTCTCAGCTCACACTGTGGAACAGGCCCTCCCAATTCTGATATTTCCATGTTCCTGCTGAGCATCATGGTGTTACACAGAGGTAGGCATTCTGACTAGAATTTTTACTTTCTGTGTTTTAGTTTTTGCCCTTCAGATGCAAACCTGATAAGGCTTCGGTGAATCAAATACCAATAATAATTTATTAGCCACCAAAATGGCTTGAGTTCTTTAGTGCCAATAGGGGGGGTGAACCTCTCCACTAAGAGGACTCAGGAATCCCTTGGGAGCTTTCTGGGCTCAGAAGACCTGAAGACCTAATTCAGCCTTGGAAGAGACTTGGTTCAACCTGAAATTGAAGCCCTGGTGAGCAGTGCCTTAGAGGAGTCACCGGGAGCCCTGTGGAAGAGACATCTGGCTCTTGGAAGTGCTTCTGAGTTAAAGCATACACTGTCAGGGTGCTTCAAACAGGATGTGATTTTCAGTTAACACAGCTGGTACTTGATGTATACATCTACTAGTGAATCAAATCACTCCCTAACTTAGAAGCGTAAACAATATCATTGCTTACTGCCATAATGAGTCAAGAATGGGAGTGTAGCTTTCCTCAGTCCTCCAAGTCAGTGTGGCCAAGCAGCTCTGGTCACAGAACAGTCAAGACTGTGTGTCCATGTGAAACCATGTAAAGCTGAGGGGATGACACAGTCTGTGGGTCCTCATCTATGTGCTCACAACTGCAAGACACAAGTCAGGCTCAGGGTGCAATGAGGGGGAATTGGGGAAAAGGAAAGTTTCTAAGGCCACGGATGGCAGGCTGTCCTACCCCAAAGAGTGCCCACAGCGTCTAGTAGTCCAAACCAAAGCTTGCTTATGCAGGATGGTCCTGTCCTGTCAATCAGAGCCTGGAGGTAGTGCACACCAATAAGTGATGAACCAGGACCCGGCTCATGGTGGCAGCTGGTGGTAGTCACAGTGCAACAGGGATGCAAGGTCCCTAAAGTCAGAGGGGCCCTAGAGGCTTTCCTGCAGCCTGCTGCCTAAGCAAAGGTGCCCGGAGACTGAGTGGCAGCAGTGATTTCCCACTCCACTATCCCAGTATGTGTAGACTGCTCTGAAAGCAGCAGAGACCACAAGCTTTTCACTATTTGCCACTCCCAGTGCAAGCAGCCACATTGTTTTAATAGGAGGTGCTGAGGCAGAAATCTGAAGGCTGGACTGGACAGTGTCAGATGCAACTGCACCAAGAGGTTGTGTCAGGAATTCTGGAGGAAGGGGCAGCAGTGAGCAGTGGTGCTGGAAGATCAGAAGCTGCTGATTAGAGGTGGTGTTGCACATGCCTGCAGTGCCAGTCAGCAGGCGGGGATGTGGAAGATCAGGCATCGGTGTTACACTCTTTAAAGATGCCAAACATAGGCCAACAGGAGACAGCTCTTTTCACAAGTGGTGTTAGAGGACCAGGCACCAATTTACAGCTTTTCCAGAGATGCTACACATAGGCCAGGGACACCAGTCAACAGGCAATGTGGGAGCAGAGTTAGAGGCGGAAGCAAATGACAAGCAGTGTTTCCAAGGAGAGATCAGATGCAAAGGTCTGCAATGAATGAAGGTTTTGATGAATGAAGGTCTCAGTAAATGAGTGTCCAAATGGAGTCTCCCAATCAACGCATGAAACCAGAAACTGTCCCAGCTTATACTTCCTTCTGTGTTATCCCCCTTTCATACTGAATTGGTGCATCTTCAAAACTGACACCATTTCAACATTTGATTGGCTCCTGCATGAGATAAAATCTGACTGCTCTTTTTACAATGTCACATATTCTTTAAAACAGAACCCCTACCAGCATGTGAAACCCTATCTACCCTGAGGTTGTGTGGTCTTGTGCCAACAGTGGGCTCTGCAGAAGAGCCAGGCAGGCAGGCTGTGCTGCCATTAAATGGCACTGGCCAGGTTCAAACCTGACTGGCATGTACCCAAAACCACTCTGGTGCAAGGAGCCCCTTCTGCTATGGAGCTGGTCATGCCCCATTGCACCTGGCTGCTGTGCTGGGGCAGCTGGAAGTTAAGGAGGGGTCTTCCTACACATGCTGCAGATGTAACACCTGCTATAGAGTTGCATGCTGATTTCCAGCAAGGCCTTTCCAGGACTAGACACCTAACTACAGGAGGTATCACTGATAGTGTTTTTAGTCTGAGAATTCAGGTGTCTCCAGACAGGGCTACCTGATTGGATCTGATCTGACCATTGGTGCCGTCTATCCAATGTGCCCCCAGATCCTTTTTTGTCTTGTCCTTGTTCGGTTTTGGTAATATTGTAATGTTGGCTTCATAGAACGTGTTGGGTATTGTCCCTTCCTTCTCAATTTTTTTGGAAGATTTTGTGAAGGATAGGCACTAATTTGTCTCTGAATGTTTGGTAGAATTCATTTGTAAATCCATCAGGTCCTGGGCTTTTGTTTTTGGGGAGGATTTTTATTATCATTTAAATTTTGCTGCTTGTAATTGGTCTGTTTAGGTGTTCTACTTCTTTATCTAGCTTTGTGTGATTGTAGAGTTGGAGGAATTTGTCCATCTCTTCTAGATTGTTGAACTTGTTTCCATATAACTGTTCATAGTAGTTACTGATTATTCTTTTGATTTCTGCTGTGTCCGTTGTGATTTTTCCTCTTTCATTTATGATACTGTTTATTTGTGCTTTCTCCCTTTTTTCCTTTGTGAGCCTGGCTAGGGGTTTGTCTATTTTATTGATATTTTCGAAGAACCAGCTCTTGGTTTCATTGATCTTTTGGATTTTTTTTTAGTTTCAATTTCATTTATTTCTGCTTTGGTTTTTATTATTTCGTTTCTTCTACTGGTTTTGGGTTTTTTTTTTTTTTGGTTTCTTTTTCTAGATCTTTGAGCTTCGAAATTAGGTTGTTTCTTTGTGTTCTTTCTTGTTTCTTGATGTGAGCCTCTATTGCTATATATTCTCCTCTTATGACTGCTTTTGCTGCATCCCATATATTTAGGAAATTGGTGTCCTCATTGTCATTCAATTCAAAGAATTTTTTTAAAGATTTATTTATATATTTATTTATTTATACAAGCACTGGGTACAGTCAGAAGTGTGGGAGGGTGAGAGAATTCCCCAGAGCCAGAGCGGTTAGCAGAGCAGGTAGAAGGACAGAAGTACACTGTTGAGGGGTGCAGCAGGCGGCAGGATAGGTCTGTGCACCATGTGGGACCCTCCTCCGCTAGTCGGGGAGCAGCCGGGGATCAAAGCAGCACCGCAGAGGCCGCGGGCAGCTTCACAACCCAGTGCTAAACCGCTGTGCCACTGGGGAGGCCCAATTCAAAGAATTTTTTAATTTCTTCTTTGATCGCCTCATTAGTCCAGTGGTCTTTCAGTAGTGTGGTTTTCAATCTCCAAGAGATAGGAGAGTTCCTTACCTTCTTTTTATGGTTTATTTCTAGTTTGATGCCTTTGTGGTCAGAAAAGATGGTTGGTATGATTTCGATCTTGGTGTTGGTGTATCTGTTGATGTTTGTCTTGTGTCCCAGTATGTGATCGATCCTGGAGAATGATCCATGTGCGCTTGAGGAAAATGTGTACACTGTTATTTTTGGGTTTAGTGTTCTATAGATGTCTGTTAAGCCAAAGCGCTCTAGGTCCTTATTTAGAGCTTTAGTGTCTTTACTTATTTTTTGTCTCATTGATCTATCCATTGTTGATAGTGGTGTGTTGAAGTCTCCCACTACGTATGTGTTTTCTCTGATGTCTGTTTTCCGAGATGACAATAGTTGTCTGATATATTTTGGTGCTCCTTCGTTTGGTGTATATATGTTAATGAGTGTTATTTCTTCTTGAAGTATTGTCCCCTTGATCATAATGTAGTGACCATTGGGGTCTCTTTTTACCTTTTTGAGTTTGAAATCTGTTTTATCTGATATAAGGAGAGCGTCTGGTGAGACAGGAGTATCTTCTGAGCCCTTGGAGAGTCAGCTCCCTGAGCTGGGCTAGATTCAGGCCTCAGTGGTGACAGCACTGAGGCTTCACCCCTAGAACACCAGGGAGGCCCAAAAAACTAAATTTGTGTTATACCTAACATGTGTACTACCTCTGTTGTATACTTGGGAAGATCCAAAGTCACCATTTATTTGGTTCCTTCTCTGTAAAATGCCCAGGTAGAATTCAGAACAGAGGCAGCAGACATGTGAGGGAATCAGGGCCTGAGGGGCCTCGGCTGTGAGTGGTTTGGGTAAAGGGTTTACACTGGGTTGTAGATCTTCTGCTAGGCCATAGCGAGAAGGAGGCCAACACTATGACAGAACTGGATGCTAAAGGAGTGAAAAAATTTGGGTGATACAAAACAAACTTTATTAGTATTTCTATAATGAACAAGAAACCCTGGAGGAAATAAAATGAAACAACTTTAAATCAATTAGGAAACAAAGATTTGGAACTACAAGAGGAGGGTCAGGTGTCTGTGGGTGGAAGGGTAGTAGAAGTTCAACGAGGATATGTGGCTAGAGAGGTGGATAAGGTTTGGGGTCAGCGGTGCTTAGTCTGCACCAGAGGTGGACAGGCAGGACAGGGGTCAGGGGATGGGACCCTGGAGGAATGGTATCAGGTGAGCACCCTCTGCATATGTGTTCCAGAGGAACAGGAGAGCCCAGCAGGCCTGCTGGGTCAGACAGAAAATGCCCAGGATGCTGTAGGTGTTCCTGGGCACTCTGAGCTCACTAATCCCCTGCAGAGTCAGCTGGAAACTCCCCAGATTCCAGCAGGATGTCCCCAGGCTGCTGAGCCCTGCTAGGGAAACCAGGCCAGGACCTGCAACCAGTGGGAACACCTGCTGGGCACAAGCACACACCACCTGTTTGCAGGGAGCCAGGCTCTTGCCAGGCCCCAGCAGGGCATCCTGGCAGTGTTGTGTTTAGACCAGCCCCACTGTGGGAGACAGGTATAGGCCAGGATGCTTCAGGAGCTGCCCAGTGTGGGCAGTTCACATGCACCCTTCTGGGGGGAAGCTAAGACTGGAGCAGGATTCCGAAGACTTCTTTGAGGATTCTGAGATAAGAGGAGTGCCACAGGAGGAACCAGACAATGACTAGGACGCTGCACCCCATGGGGAAAGTGCTGAGCTCACACCTCCCCCGCTGGAACAGCCAGGCCCTGGCCAGGAGAATGCAGCCTATGCAAGAGCGTCCTGAGCTCAAACCACACCTGTGGGAGGAAGCCACCTCTGGCCAACATCCTGCAGGTTCAAGTGGGGTGTGCGAAGGCAACAGCAGCCCTGCCTGGGGAACCAGCCCCTGCAGGGATCCTGTAGCACAAGCAGAGACACCCCTGGTGTCTGTTTCTCCCCAATCAGCAAATTCTCTGGGCTTGTGGCCTGTCCCATGGGCTGCAGGGGAGCCCAGCTGTACTCCTTGAGAAGGCACTTGATATGCAAGAGGACAGGCCATCAGCCACATGCCAGATTGCCATTTGCCTTTTCAAACAGACCACATGCTAGAGCCCTGAGCAGAGACCAGCCTAAAATAGGGGGCCCTTGGGATTCTGTTCCCCAAATTTGTCAGCTACAGATGCCATGTCATACTGCCCGTGGTCCAAATCTAGCCCGTGTGGTCTCCTCCAAGGGGCACCTGACCCTACCCATCCAGTCGGGCCCATGCACCAGCCTGTGCCGCTCACCTTGGACAGCAACTCCAAGGGATTTTTGTACTCCAGCCAGTTCCTTTGGACATGTGCCCCAATCTCAACAGTTGTGGGTGCAATTCAACCTGGAAGTGACAGATCCCACACTGGGGCTGTGGGAGGACATTCGGGAGGGAATGCACTCTTTGGGCCTCTTCACCTTCTGAACAGAGAGCACTTCTGGGAGCAAACAGACATACCTGCTGGGTGGCAAACAGCGGGGGCAAGAGGGAGCAGCCATGACTCTCTGGGTCCAACCACAAGCCAGGCTGGTTGTGGTGGAGACATGACCGCCTCCTGGTTGCCAGACCCTCCTTCCTTGAAACGCACACCACTCACCCTCACAGCTCGCACAACCCACCACCACAGGGGGGAAAGGGAGGGGTGGGGGCATCAGAG